>NW_015269836.1:0-390 GCF_001447785.1 Gekko japonicus
AGGATCTTCCTTTAGCCTGCTGGCTGGCTGACTCTCTTGATTTAGGGAGATTCTTCCTCTTGTCAACCTGCACCTCTTGCTCCCACGTAAGAATTCCAGCAGTCCCAAAGTCTACTATGTGCACTGGCTGAGGGAACCTTGCAGCAGAGTGGAAACTGCCTCCCCGACTACTTGCAAACTTCCCTTCTTTCTAGGGCCATGACAGGATCCCAAAGTCCTCTTGTGGGGCCTCCCTCTCCCTAAGCCAATAGTTCTAACCACCTCTGGGGCGGGGACACACAGACCAGGCAGCAGTGATGGGAAATCTCTCCACCCCCTTACCAGCTGGACAAGCTTGCAATACTGTCCTATGCAGCGTTTCACCCTTCTCAGACCACTGACTTAAATGGA
>NW_015269837.1:0-390 GCF_001447785.1 Gekko japonicus
CTCCTAAAAGGGTAAGTGCCTCAACCTTTTTCTGACATATGCTGAGGTTCCACCAGTAAAGAACACCATGTGATAAAAAGTTATCGGATTACAACTCCGGAGACCCAACCAGAAAACAAAAGGCAACGCAAGATGGCCCTTGATACCTTACTGGCCTTACACATTTCCCCAGCTTCTTTCTTAAGAAGGGCCACATATACATTAACTTCACCAGCAGGATCTCTTTTCTGTGAGTAGCTCCTACACAACTGTAGTAACACTGGAGGAGAGATTTGAATTGGAGACCTCAGGGTGGCATATCCTATCTTCACATTTTATTCTTCTTTAATTTCCACAGTCACCCTGTGAGTTTGGTTAGGGTGAGAGTAAGGTCTGGAGAGGTGACACACA
>NW_015269838.1:0-403 GCF_001447785.1 Gekko japonicus
CTTTGTTCTGAGCAAGAAGAAGCCGCTCTCCTGTCATTTTCAGTTTAGCTGTAAGGATGTAGGCATATAAGCTCTTTGCTATTTTATATCCTGTGTACCTTTTCCCCATGCTAGGTTGTAGTAAACTTTTATGCTTTTAAACACACCATGGACTCTGCCTAATGCTCTGCTTTAAACCAAAAGAATCCCAGCAATAAGACAAAAACGTCTGAGCTGGAGACTAAGAAACTGTGAGCTAGCTCACACTAACTCAGCTTAGAGGGAACACTGATCTTGTCCCTACACTGTCAGAGCACACACATGCAGCCCAACTGTACGGATGTGTTTTCTAGGACGGAAGGCCCTCTTCCATGTCACCTTATTAAAAAAAAAAAATAGACCCAACAGAAATCAACACACAAGG
>NW_015269839.1:0-390 GCF_001447785.1 Gekko japonicus
TATTAAAAGGAACAAAATAGGGAATGCTGCCTTCTCTCCTGTCTCTTTGTACGAATCAGCAACAGTAGAGGACTCGGGTTACCTGAGAGACACACAATCACCTCCTGATCCATTGAACCTATTAGAATCCCTTTTTTTCCTGAAATGGACAGTGATTTACTTGTAATGTATGGAAATACCTTCTCACTTTCATCAAGCTGATTTAGCAGCAGACCGTTACCAGGACCTCCTGCTGATACGTACTTTATTAGATGAAGATAACCTAAAGGCGCACACACACCCTTGACCTCCTGATGGCACACAACATCTGAAGATGGTTAACGGGTATCAGCAACTCAGTTAGGGTTGCTAAGTCTTACCTGGTGGCCAGCGGGGGGTCCTGGTCCCAGA
>NW_015269840.1:0-390 GCF_001447785.1 Gekko japonicus
TGACTTGATGGCACTTTCCAGCACCACCAATTCCGTAGGCCTCATTTCCTGTCAGGGGACCCCGGAGGCCTAGCTCATAGCCTCCCCCTCAGAATCTGTCTCCGATTTTAAAAAATTGCAAGTATTGTCTTTTCACCTTCTCAGAAAAATTAGACACAAGCTCCTTTTGTGGGGAGCCCAGAATTCTGTCCCCCACTGCTACCATAACCATTAGACATCCTATCCTTTCCCTCAGAGTCAGACAGACCTTCAAGAATCCTGGCTCCTGCTCTACTCTCCTGCTCATTCTCCCATTTTACTTTTACCCCCACATACCTGCCTGGCTGCTCATGAGTTCCGGGTGAGTATCCTCTTTCAGTTCACCTGTTGATTGTTCTTCTTGAAGGCCAA
>NW_015269841.1:0-390 GCF_001447785.1 Gekko japonicus
TGTCACCCCTCAGCTGTCGTTTCTCCAAATGTTGGACGTAAGGCTACAGTAGTCATGGTCTGAATCCTGTTCTTTCAGGGACCTTGTCAAAAAGAACTCTACAGGGCTCTGGACAAGTTAGCCAAAGCTCAACAGAGAACCGGAGGCGAGATCTACAGATTCTATTTGCCCAACTGTAATAAGAATGGATTTTACCACAGCAAGCAGGTAAGCACAGTCGTGGGGGGCTGGGGCTGGGAAGGCATCTCTTGATGCTATTATCTCAATTGTCCTGTAAAGAGAGCCCTGAACCCTTGCGAGTCGCCCATCCGGGAAAAGAAAGTCACCTTCTGTAAAGAACAGAACAAAACAGGAAAGTGCTCCTCCGCTTTCAAGGTTTGGCAACAATAT
>NW_015269842.1:0-390 GCF_001447785.1 Gekko japonicus
CTGATACTCCATCAGTAGCTACCAGTTATGGAGTTTTCTCTGTTGTCCCCTGACCTTCCTTTTGTTGATTCTGTATCTCTGTTCCATTGCATTGAAGTATCATGAAAGAATGAACACGCTGTCTAACCACTGAGTTAGAAATCTCGAATGGAATCAAATTGAATGCTGTTCTCAGAGAAATATCAGCATCTGCTCATCCGAGCCAACTGTTCATTGTTTCTTTCAGATTTTCTCAAGCAAGCCTCATTTGAAGCACAGGCCTTTTTAGAAGCCGTCCAGTTTTTCCGTCAGGAGAAGGGCCATTACGGGACTTGGGAGATGGTAACTGGCAATGAAATTCAGGTACTCTCCTTGATTTGGTTTTTATGTTGTAGCCTGCATAGTTCTGGT
>NW_015269843.1:0-390 GCF_001447785.1 Gekko japonicus
CCTGCTCTATACCATGCATAATCTTATAATGTTCAAAACATTGTTGGCTGTAATGTGATTAATATATTTGATTGTACAGTTGTTGGATACAGTTCTCTGAGCATTCTCTTCATTCCAGTCACTCTGTAAGCAGTGACTTGGATCTTGAGATGTCCAATCAGAAAAGTCAGTGGACTTAACACAGTCTGGCTAGTGCCAGAGGTTGCACAACTGCTGGTCTTTTCCTTCCTGTATCTAGTGCCCAGGAACTGCTTGCACAACATCTTGCACCAGTGGGGAAATGAGTCAGGATACTCTATGCTCCACTCCTTGTGTCAGACCCTTGCACAAACTCTTCTGTTCAAAGACTTGTTTATTGAGATATGCACTGTATTCTTGGTCCTTGGGGGG
>NW_015269844.1:0-390 GCF_001447785.1 Gekko japonicus
GGCAATGGACGTCTAAATACATGGCTCCCACCGAAACTCTCTCCAAACAGCTTTAAAATCATCGAATCGTAAGTCTTTTCTTTATACAAGAGGTATGGGAAAGAAGCTTACTCCGGACTCTAAACTCAGCTCAAAAGAAAATAAGCCCGTTTCCTCGTATTTTATGAGAAACACCAGACCGGGGCCCGCTGAAAAACGAACTGTCTTAGCTCCTAAAATGGCGGCCGGGGCTTCTGAGCAGCAAACGGAGAGCCTGGGAGTTAGCCGGGAAGAATTCCACGGCGCTTTACAAACGCTAGAAAGAAACATGGTCGCTACCATAGCGGACTTGCTAAAGCCCATAACCTCGGAGGTAAATGATTTAAAACAGACGGTGACCCAAGTCGCGCA
>NW_015269845.1:0-390 GCF_001447785.1 Gekko japonicus
ACAGCTAGGCCTGCCTGCGGCCCTGGGACTTAAAACACCTTCTCCCCCACCAAAACAGCCGGTCTTGCAAAGACGCTCTCCAGCCTGGAACTCACAACCTGGTCCCAACAGACAGCCTCCACAGATGGACCACAGAGACAACAACGCAAGACAAGTGCAAAGAAATGGGCAGGGGGTGCCCACAGGGTGAACACCATGTGGTGGGGAAGGTGGAAGCCCCGTGCAGGGCTTTCCAGGCCAATAAACCCACTTTGCAGGAGTTGTTGTGTGCGACAGCGAATCAAGCTGGGCACCTGTGTCCCAACTCGTGTTGCGTGAAACATCCAGTTTGGCTTTAAGTCAGGATGCGGAAGGGACTCTGACAGAAGTTGAGTGGGGAGATGCAAGGGG
>NW_015269846.1:0-390 GCF_001447785.1 Gekko japonicus
GAGAGGGAGAACTCTATCAAGTCGTTCTCCATAACAGCAAATATCTGTTGGGCTCCTTCCAATTGAGTCTTCTGTGGCTCATACAGTGAATTGTTTTAGTACTTCCATTGTATTTGAATTGTCTCTCCTCTTCCTTTTATATATCCCTTGTAGCCAATAAAACTGAGCCTTTGTATTCAGAACTGCTTCTTCTTTCCCAAGATATTGCTTCCAAACATGCTTGTATATGCATAGACTCAAAGGCCAAGGCATAGGTGTGCACTTGAGAAGGTGTGCATTCACTTACCCTTTATTCAGAGTAGATGTGGAGACATGTACATAAAAATGACATCAGGACATGGCCTAAGTTGCACTACAAATTACTGAGGAGCAGGGGTCATTTCCTGCAGG
>NW_015269847.1:0-391 GCF_001447785.1 Gekko japonicus
GGGGGGCAGCAAGCCAAATCCGACTGCAAAATGCAGTGACATCTGGGCTTCATTAATTTTTAGGAGTCTGCTGTGGGCAGAGTGATCAATGGGGGAAGGGAGTCAAACACTCTACTGAATACTTTTGCAAAAGTACAGTTTTTGGGGACTCTGAACCACCCCTGATTCTTGTGGTCACAGTTCAAGATTCATTATCCAAACTCTTCAGAATCTGTAAAATGAAAGAGAGCTTAGGAGATGACACTGTCAGTCATATATGAATCCTGAGTTCACCTAAGTCATCATTTTAAATGTTTGTTATTTTGAAGATTTTTAAAAAGGCATTACCTGAGTCCTTATAGGTTTTTCTATTTAAATGATTTATTGGGTTTCCCTTGCTCGAAAGCCAGTC
>NW_015269848.1:0-390 GCF_001447785.1 Gekko japonicus
GGCATCCCAGGTGATCCAAGCAAAAACCTCATCCCTGTCATCTCTGACTAATTTAGGGGGATTGATGGTGGCTGCCTTCGAGGCCCTGCAGTGGGGCAGATTTCACTCCAGGCGGCTACAACAATTTCTTCGGCCCTACCAGCACTCCATAGCACTCCGGAGGGAATTTTCGCTGACCGTGCCACTTCAGGTAAAGACAAGTCTACGTTGGTGGACACATCTTTCCAACCTCACACAAGGCAAGACCTTTTGGAAGGTGAGTCAGATCCAAATCTTCACGGATGCCAGCCTGCTCGGGTGGGGAGCAACTCTACAACAGCAACCCATACAGGGGACATGGTCACCATCGGAACAAAAACTTCCGATAAATTTGCTAGAGCTTCGCGCTAT
>NW_015269849.1:0-393 GCF_001447785.1 Gekko japonicus
CTGGAGCCATCCTGCCTGACCTAAGACAAGAAGATCCACGCTGGAGGCTAAAAAAACTGTGAGCTAGCTCACACTAACCCAGCTTAGAGGGAACACTGCCCCTAATGCAACAGAACATGAGTGTCAGAAACAGAAAATATTTGGCAAGCGAGCTGGACAATCACTACATCCTCTGGTGGCAAATTCCATATTTCAGTCATTCCCTGTGTAAAGAAGTATGAGAGTCTGAACCCTGTGCGGGGGGGATCTGAACCCAGTTCCCCGTGCATCCTAGATTAACAAGGGACAAAAGGCATCTCCCCCTTGCTTATTCATGCCCTTCAGGATCTATGGCAGAACCTCAGCTTGGGGGTAGATGCTGGGACTGGGAGCGCACAGGAGCGGAGCTCCGGC
>NW_015269850.1:0-390 GCF_001447785.1 Gekko japonicus
TTATTTTTAGTTCTCGAACTGCTATGAAGAACATGGGGGCAGTTTTCTGAATCAGAAGAAATGCAACAACATACTGAGTTCTCAAGAAGATTCATCTGGTGTTGAACACCCTTCAGTTCCAAACCAGTTACGGAACCTGGCAAAACAGACTCCTTGAAGAAACAGCACAGTGGGAGCCAAGGTTTGTAGGAATATGTCCCAGGAGAGGAGTCAATGGGCTGGATCCAGCAATTTACTTATTGTTGGGAAATCTGTTTGGCTACAAAATCTCTTCCGCAGGAAGATGTCTCTTTGCATGAGTGTGGGGTTATATAGAATCTCTTGTCAGTTCTGCAGCCTGAGCAGATGTCCACATTAACTTTGTCCACTAGGGATGCCAGCCTCCAGGTG
>NW_015269851.1:0-390 GCF_001447785.1 Gekko japonicus
GCTGCAATTTGACAGCACTTCCCACCACCATAGTCACCTAGATATGTGATTTGATTTCTTTTTCCCCTTCAATTTTTTTCACTACAGTAGCAATATGGATAAATATCATTCCACTCGCGGTGGAGCCTTCCACCAGCACAAGGAGGCCTCATCCAGTGGTAGAGGCGCATCCCCCCCAAGTAAGACTCCTTGTGCTGGAGAAGGCTCCACAATTAACTGAGCATCATCCAAAAAACAAACCAATGCTTTTCTTGTTTAATAACTGGATAGTTAGTATCTAGATGCACATTTATAAACCTGTGAAGGCAGGTGTTACAGCAGAGGGTGTACAAAGATGCTATCAGGAAGCCCTCAACTGGGTTGTTCCCAGGGGTCATTTAGTAGAAAAAG
>NW_015269852.1:0-390 GCF_001447785.1 Gekko japonicus
ATAGTAGGGTTTGTGGCTGCCACCTTGAAACACTGCAGGGACTGAAGGGGAGATAAGCAGCAAGGCTCTCTGCACTGTGGTCCAGGGCTAGAAGTAAAGGCCCTTCCTCTCCAACAACCCCACACCCTTCTACATAATGTTCTCATCCCAGCTCTTGGGCAACTATCAGGAAGAGAAAAAGCTGCCCACTGAGAAGCAAAAGTAAAACCGCCCCACAGCAGCCATCCGAGAGAAGTTGGGTAGTGGTGAGTGACGGGCCACAGTTGGGTAGTGGTGAGTGACTTTTATTCCCTGTCTCCACAGTCAGATTGCTCTCTTTTGGGCACTTTGGCAATCTCACTCCACTCTCTTGCCTGAACTACTGTGCCTCATGCTGAGGAGAGAGTGAGA
>NW_015269853.1:0-390 GCF_001447785.1 Gekko japonicus
GTCAGAGACCATTTTGGCTGCAGTGGGAATGGGGAGAAGTGAGAAAGCTATGCTCTGCTGATAGAAATCCCATCCCATCTATCTTGGAAGATGTCAAGTTTGTCTACTTTGAAAAACAAGTAATCTAAGGGAAGCATTGTGCCTTTGACTGTGTGTCACTATCCTCAGAGCATCTTCCCAGGGATTACATGAAATTCACAGTTGTATTTAAAATCAATGCTGAAAAGGTATATTGGGGCAGGGCAGTGAAAGCTACAGCTCTCTGTTGAGACCAGGGCAGATTACTAAAAATTCTCGCTTGATTTATTTATTGTTTTTGCTGTAAGATGGGCAGGTGTTGCTTTTCTGTTACCTCCTGATATTACCTGCTTATTTATTTATTTATTTATT
>NW_015269854.1:0-390 GCF_001447785.1 Gekko japonicus
ACATATAACAGAGTATCCACATTCCTGTCATTCCTCTGATAGTCGAGGAGATGCACTGCACTGAGAAGCAGGAGTGAAGGAGCTTGAATCCCACCCAGAGGGAAGCTGGAAACAAGGCACAGCTCCCCTTTTGTCTAGCAGCAATGCTGTAAGAGGAGGCAGGACGAGAACCCATCCCTTATACACTGTGATGCAATCCCAGCTGGGCAGACAGGCAAAAGCTGTCTCAGGGCATCTGGCATCTCCCTTTGGCTCTAATATCAAAACCATCCATATATACCACGTGAGAGTGGGGGACCTACAGAGAAAAGCAAGGTCTGGTGGTACAGCACGTTTTGCATGCGTGAGGCTCCTGGTTCAAGCCTTCCATAGGGTTAGCCAGGGCTTTTT
>NW_015269855.1:0-390 GCF_001447785.1 Gekko japonicus
TGGGGTGGAGCCCTTGAAAATGGGCCATAATGTGTATCACCATGTCCACGATACTCTAAGAATTTCTCCACATCTCTGTGATAAAGACCATAGAAACTGGGGATGCTCCTAGAGTGTTTCAGACAAGGTGACTGGGAGTCATTCCCTTCCTTCCCTCTTTTCTCGTTCTATTCAATTGCTTTACGGTGAGCAAAGGTGGGAGGTTGGCGACTGCCGGTGGGAAAAAGACAGCCCTAGATAGAGGTGAGAAGAAGAGTTAGGTTCAGGCGAAGAGTCTAAAGGACAAACAGGCCGTCAAAACTAAAAGGACCAGAGGCAAGAAGTGTAATCCAGGACAGGCAAGGTGAATTCCCAGGAAGACAGGCTGGGTTAGAAAAGGATTAAACCAGA
>NW_015269856.1:0-390 GCF_001447785.1 Gekko japonicus
GGAGTTTCCCAGCCTCGATCTGGCAACCCAACCCCCTCCTCCCCTGCCGGAAGCCAGCGGGGACCAGCCAACCCTAGAATCAGAGAATGTGCCGAGTGCCTGCCCTGACTATCCCCTTTCAGTACGGTGAACGAAGGAACGAAATCACAAAGCGCTCTTCAAGGAAAAGCACAAGATCTGCGTTGGCCCTAGTCTCACTTGGCAAAGTTACAGGCCGGGTCAGTCCCCAAGCGATCCCCCCTCATACACCGCTTCTCTTCTGCAGGAAATGGCCCTTCAAAAGAACGCCCGACTGATTTTGGGGGGTGCCTTGAAGCAGGCAGCAGCTTGAATAGCCCTGAGTCACCCGAGCTCGTCGCATCTCAGAAACTGGGCAGAGTTGGTAGGTGG
>NW_015269857.1:0-390 GCF_001447785.1 Gekko japonicus
TAGTGTGGGAAAAGGAAAAGCAGAACTGGTGAGTACCACATGGTACCTTCCCTGTTGGGGATTATGGAGCCTGTCAGGCTCAACCTTCAGGGTTTGTGGCCCAGGATAGAGACTGAGGACTGCCTTGTGTCCGCCCTGGCTAGGCCTCCCCCTTCTATGTTTCATGGCTTGATGGGGGAACTCCAGGGCAACACCCCATTTGCTATGCTGGCTGGTGGTGAGCCAAAGGGATGGCTCACTCTCGGGGCAAGGAGGGTTCTGGGGAGACCCCTGGCCTTGGCCTAATCCACACTTGGGGTGTGCCCTTACCTCAAAGTTGTAAATAATTAATAAAGTGACCCTTGTTAACTCCAATCTTATATTTGTCTCTTTCTTCTGATGGGGGGGGGG
>NW_015269858.1:0-390 GCF_001447785.1 Gekko japonicus
TGCTCTGCCTCCAAATTAATACCAGGAAATTACAAAAGACAGAATTGGAAAGATTACACTAAATTTCAAAATGGCACCTACTTTTTGACTCGGCTCTTTCTGGGGGATTTTATTTCATTTACGCACAACGTTTATATCTCACCTTATCTCCTCAGTCTTGAGATGGCTCAAGGGTTCTCCCAAGAACGTTTCATGATGCAGATACTTTGGGGGATGGCACCTTACAGTGGCTTCCCCCCAAAAAACATCGTCGGGACTCCTTTTTATCTACCCTCCCAAGACATCTGCATTTGTCTTGAGTGTGCAGCATATTTAAATTTTCCAGGTTTGGTTTCCACTCTGTGGTCAGTGCCTTACCTGTACTTTCGATGCGCTTTCGTTCACCCTCTT
>NW_015269859.1:0-390 GCF_001447785.1 Gekko japonicus
TCAAGCATTCTGCAAGAACATGACTCGGCGCATGGGTAAAAACACGTTTGAATGTCGTCTTTAATCAGGATGGATGGTGGCTCAGTGACAGGCAATTGCTTTGCGTGCGGGAGGTTCTGGGTTCCATTTCTGGCACTTCCAACGAACGACTGCCAGGAAGAGTCGGGGACAGCGGTGGCCTTGGAGTCCCCAGAAGCAAAGGACAAGAAGATTTGTTTCAGAGGATCGCTCAGCGTATGGAGTGTCGACAGCCTGGGGAAGAGGTTAGAGTGCTGGGCTGGGACTGGGGGACCCCAGCTTCAAATCTGCCCTCTGCTGGGGATGCTCAAGTGGTGACGTCGGGCCAGCGACTTCCTTTATCGCAGCCTAACCTACCTCATAGGGTTGTTG
>NW_015269860.1:0-390 GCF_001447785.1 Gekko japonicus
GCGACAAACCGCATGCTGGTCTCCCAGAGCTGATTTCACTGCCTTTTGTCGTCTCCGGTGCTCCGAGTTCTAAAGCTCCCATAAGTATATTAAAGTGTGTGAATTCTAGCGACATTCGGGTCGCACTGATCGAATTGAGCACTGGCTGAATGCAGGGTGGGGGCAGTAAATACATTTGTTTCCATGCCCTTTGGAAGCAGGCACCTTTCTCTTGCACCCATGGGGGGTGTGTGTGATTGTAGTTTGCTTGGTCAGATGTGACCAAGCAAGGCACTGCAGGGGACAAATCCATCAGAATAGCCGTAGGGTTGTCAGCCTCCAGTTGGTGACTGGAGGTCTCCTTTGATTACAAATGTTCTTCAGGTGAAAGAGAACAAGGAGATTGGATTT
>NW_015269861.1:0-390 GCF_001447785.1 Gekko japonicus
GTCAGAACTGGTTTCCCCTGACCTTTGTCCTGCGAAGAAGTTATACATATGAAAGTGACTGAGTGTACTTCCGTAGTAGCTTGACTGCTGAACTGTATAGCTAGATATCCTTTTTTGAGTGAGTAGTAACTCTCTCAAACTCATCCATATGTCTTTTCCTATACATATTGAGGGTGGAGGTAAAGATAATTGGTCATGGCAGAGCCTGTGGTGTTGGCTCTTTTGTTCTTATTTGAATCAGAATTTGGCTTCTGTTAATTATTAAGAGCTTAGATGTTCCAAATCGGGATGGATTCTCTTTCTAAACCAGCATCTAGGGGTGCCAGGATCATCCTAGTGCCCTCATTGATATATTTGTACTTACACTCGAGTCCCAATGCATGAACGTAT
>NW_015269862.1:0-390 GCF_001447785.1 Gekko japonicus
TTAAAAATCTTACAGCTCTAAGTTCAACAGAACCTAACGTTTGGGCACAAACATATGCAGGATCTCAGAAAGATATTATTTGCAACAAATAAGGAGAAAGACCATCTCAAATAAAATTCAATGCCTATTTATACAACACTCTGCAAATCAGGATAAAAAAAGAATACTGGCTCCAGGAATTTCCCCTGTGTCTTCTTTCTTAGGTCAAAGTTGGTTTGCCCCAGGTAAAGGATAAGGCTCATTTGCAATATGGAGAACTCTTAAAAGACTAACTGATGCTACAAAAAAGGACATATGGTTGCAAAGACTAAATTAGAAAAGGATTCTTGACACTAAAATTCCCTGGTTCTAGTACCTACAGATATAACATCTGATAAGAAACCCAGAGAT
>NW_015269863.1:0-390 GCF_001447785.1 Gekko japonicus
CTAGCTCATACTAACTCAGCTTAGAGGGCTCTCAACGCTTCTCTTTCTGAACCACCACCACCACCACCCTTCTATCACCCACCTTGCCACTCCTAGCCTACATCACTCTCATCCAACCATCCTGCACCTTTTCTTCTCTTCTAGTGAATCTGCTTCCCTAATACCTTGTTCCACGTTGTATTATATTCCTCCTTGGTCCAAGGCCAATGTTATTGTGGTACCATTACCCCAGTTGCCTAGCACGAAAGCTAGAAAGAGTTTGTTTTGGGGACAGGGGAGATAAGAGAGAAAACCAAAAAGTTGAGAAAACCAAACCAAAAGAAATCAATAGTAGGGTAAGTAGTAAAATGAAAAAGTAAATGTATTGAATATGTTGTCGAAGACTTTCAC
>NW_015269864.1:0-390 GCF_001447785.1 Gekko japonicus
TGGCCTGGGGGGCAGAATCTATACAGTAGGTAACACACAGCATATCTGTAATCTCCTGAGTTCAGACATTTATCATTTTCAGGGTGTGTAACTCAGTGACACTCAGTTACTCGGGAGCCACATGTGGCTCTTTGACATGCTCTTCCCTTGTGTGACACATTTCCCAAATTCCAGGAAAGTGAGCATGTTCATTGCCCAATAAGGGCTTATGGTTGGCAAATGGTTCCCGCCTCGAAACAGCCACTGCTGGAGGGACTGGAGAAGAGTCTCCCTAACACCATGACCTAATTTGCCACCCCCAGCTTGCTGCCATCTTTCTTGCACCAGCAGACAGCCACCCAAATTGCTGGGAGGTCTCCTGCTATAGTGGGAGAACTGGCAAACCCTATA
>NW_015269865.1:0-390 GCF_001447785.1 Gekko japonicus
TCATCTGTTCTCAATATGCAAGAATCCCAGATGATCTAGTCACAAACGAAAAGCCTGATTTTGGGGGGAAATTAATCGGCGTGGCCAAATTGGTCAGGAGAACTGATCTTTTCCACCTGGAGAGCGATTGGAATAGCAGGATGTCTCCAGGTACCACCTGGAGGTTGGCAGCCCTATAACCATTTCCCAAATCACCAGAGTTTGCCCAGCCCGGAATTGGGCACCCTGGGGTGAAGAATGAGCTTCCCACAAAATCTCCTCCCAAGAAGCGTATCGGCAGAGTCCCTTTGCGGAAATCCCCTTTCAAATTGCCATGGCTCAATGGGTAGGGTGACCGGCCTCCTGAAGATCTCCTGCTATGAGTGGATCTACAGAAAGCAAGATCAGTTC
>NW_015269866.1:0-390 GCF_001447785.1 Gekko japonicus
AAATTGGTAAAAGAAGATCATCTGCCCCATCTCCACCAATGGAACTGCAGTTTCACTGGCGTGACAATACCTTCAGATCCAGGCCGTTAAGAGCTGAAATTAGGACTACCATGTTCGTTTACCCAGCACTTGAGCTTCTGCAACTATGCCTCTGAAAAGACATTCTGCATTTAAGGTCCTACGCATAAGCAACCTCTAAACCTCGACTTATCAGATCTTTGCGTTAACGGTATTAACATGTGGCTTTCTTCTCCAGGAAGTCCCCCATCAAAGGTGTACGGCAACGTCCGAGCGGTGGCCAGCAGGGCGGCAGAGAGATTCTGAGACTTACGATTCAAGCAACGGGGTTTCCTTGTACGCCGAGTCCGGGAAATGGCTCGTTTGCAGAAT
>NW_015269867.1:0-390 GCF_001447785.1 Gekko japonicus
ACTAAGTACTGAGATTAAATATGAGTGAACATCGAATATAGACATTGGATATGGCAAGTTAATATTCAGCATCAACATCGCCAGAGGAAGGTTTGGGAAAGCAGACATTACAAATGGGGCAGATGGGTCCCACCATTCCAGGGGCCCATTTAACCAGGTGGCAACTTGTGCTTCCTGACATTAGCCATATGTGGCTCTGTCTGGTGCTAGTCCTGTAAGAGAGAGGAACACACTCCTTCCAAGACCACCCTAGCCGATTGCCCGGGATGCAGATGCGGGTGGGCAATATTGATCTGAGAGTGGCTCAGAAACTCCACTTTCAGTCTCTCCCTCCTTCTGCATCTGATTGGCAGCTCTTCAAGCTACACCAATGTCCCATTCCACCCCCAC
>NW_015269868.1:0-390 GCF_001447785.1 Gekko japonicus
TCTTAACCACTACACCAAACTGGAGAGGTAGGGATAGGTTTGGGGAAAGGACCTATAGGAACGTCTTCCATTCAGAAATGGGGAACTGTGCTCTATTTCCTCCAGTAGAAGAGGTTCTTTGGCTGGATTGTGGTCTTTGATTAGTGTCCGACAGAGATTCTCCCTCTCAACTGACCTTTGGGAGGTTTAACCCTTCCCCTGTACCTTTTTCCTGATGTGTTTTCTGTGCCACAGAAAAGCTATTTGCCCTGAGTCCTGACAGAGAAAACACTGAGGATATGTGTGTTCTTCCTACTGGGGCAAACAGCACCTTCTAGTGTTCTGATTTGCATCTGCCGAATGAAATGGTTGAAAGGATTTATAATACTCCTTCCATTTCGACTTCAGAAG
>NW_015269869.1:0-390 GCF_001447785.1 Gekko japonicus
CCACCTGGAGGCTGGCATCCCTAACCGTAGCCCACAGGTGACAAGTAAATTACTCTCTTGGCGCCAATCACTTGTGTTGGGTCCAGTATTAAGATGCAAATCCAGGCAGCAGGATAAGTCTTATGGTAGATGCAGAAGACACACAGAGAGGTAGTGACGTGTAGTGGTTAGGCTGCTGGATTAGGTTGAAGAATTCTCCCATTTCAGATCACCACTTTTGCATGGACCTTACTCGGTGATCACGGGCAGGGGTCCTCCCCCAACCTTGTTGAGCCAATGGGCCCTGTTGGAATCTTGAGAAAGGCTAGTGGGTGTCATCACAAAATGGCAGGGACCAATCACAAAACGGTAGGAGGTTCCAAACTAGTCCTCTGCCTAGGACAGGGGGAG
>NW_015269870.1:0-390 GCF_001447785.1 Gekko japonicus
AATGAGTTCGACACCCCTGTTCTAGATCCCATGTCCCTCCGCCTTAGGCCTATAGCTAATTGAGATTTGCAGAGCACCGAGACCGTGCATCGTGGCACATAGGAGTCATTAGAATCAGAGATGCAGCACCCACAGTTTAACCACACAAGCTCTCATTCTCCCCCACCAGACATGAGAATTTGAACTTTCTTTCAACGCTTCCAGTGTCTTTTCTCCTTTCCTTTCAGGAAGGCCGGGAAAACAATGGCTAAGTGATTATTGCAAATAGGTGAGAGGAGATGACTAAGCATGGAGCTGAAGAGGAGGTCAGAGCGGTGACAGGTTACGAGGGGGAAATGCACTCAGGAACCAGCTGGCCATCCGGAACATCCCTCGCCTCCCTTCTCCCTT
>NW_015269871.1:0-390 GCF_001447785.1 Gekko japonicus
CAGTTTATACTAGAGGCTGTTGTACCAACTGTGTCTAGCATTGCACCACTAAAGGGAGTCAACAGGTTGCATAAGGGAAGGCAATACGCACAGTCCTTGCCTGATCTTCTGTGTGTGGGAGGAGTGGAAAATCTCCGGCAAGCCACCGCATGCAGTGTGTGCCCGTCATTCATGCCCTCATAACTTCCAGGCCAGCCTTCTCTCATGTGTGTTTATGTAGGGCATGGTGACAGTTCAAATGCTTCCGCGGGTTCAGGAGGTTGCAGCCCACCTTCTGACAGACAGGGCTCCTTAGGAATACTGAGTGTCCCACTGTCTGCCCTGGTTCCTGCCTCTCGTGATGACACATCAACGGGGTTATACATATCTGATTGTAAAAAGGGGGGAAAA
>NW_015269872.1:0-390 GCF_001447785.1 Gekko japonicus
TAATGTTTTTGTTTAAGCAAAATTGCAAATATACCCATTACTTGAGGGAGAGCTAGAAACTGCTGCACCCTGTAGCTACCTTAGCACGCGTATCTTAGTTTCTGCTGGGGGGGGGCTGAAACTGGTAAACAATTTCTGCAGTAAACAAAAGGAATTGTATTAGTTGGACAAAATCTTGTCTTAAACATTTCGCTCATTCCCAAAGAATATTTCATAAGAGGGTTATTTTCAGTGTTCCCTCAAATTTTCTATTGGAAAAATTCAAAGTCAGGGCAAAAAATGAAAGACCCACTCCCACCATTTTTCTCCCCTCCCCCTGGTTCCTTCTTTAATGTCACAGCAAACACTCCACTGCCTCAGCTAGCATAGAGTGGAAAAGGCTGATAACTG
>NW_015269873.1:0-390 GCF_001447785.1 Gekko japonicus
CCAAAAAGCTGCAGATAATGCTACCTCTCCCTTGGCAATTTTTATAGATTAGGCTTTGAATGAACTAATTGTGTGGTGGAGCCAGATTTCAGTGTATCTTCTTACCAATTTTCCACATATGCACCTGCGTAAACATCTCTAAAATTACAGACCACAAGTGCGCCTTCTGAATCACAGTAAGGAAATTGGATGCTTCTCTCTCTAACTATCTTGGAGCAGCTTCACATATAAAAAGGGCTTTACCTAGGGCTTGCTAACACAGACCAAAGAGTGAATGCAATATAGATCACCTATCAGTAGATGGGAGCCGAACACTTTTAAAAAACTCTTCCAGCTAATCAAAAGGGAGGCAGTTTTAATAGCCTTTGCCTGCCTGGCCAGCTGATGCCG
>NW_015269874.1:0-390 GCF_001447785.1 Gekko japonicus
TCCACTGAGCCACAGCCCCTCCCCTTAATCTGGCAGGTGTCCCTCTGTGTGCTTTTAATGGCTGCACGCACGGCATGTCTCTGACGAAGTCCCCTGCCATCACCAACAAGCGTATGCCAGTAAATGCTTCGCCTACTTAATGTCAGCTTGTCCTGCAGATGGTGAAGCACAGGAAGAACAGCTAGGGGAAAAGAAGTTGGCAGTCCTCCTGCTGGAAACACAAGGCACTCCCCTGTCCCTCTAGAGATATTTATCCCTTTCTTGCTTTCCAGGTATTTGAACACAGATGAGGATCAGCCTGGGAAGAGAACCAGTCTCCTTCACTCTGTTCAAAGATGACCGAGAGATAAAATAAATGGGGTTTGGTGGAGGGAGTGTCTCAGTATTGCA
>NW_015269875.1:0-390 GCF_001447785.1 Gekko japonicus
CTTGAGCCACCGCAGCTCCTTTTATAATATAAATATAAATAATTGAATATATATTCATTCAATTGGGGCATTGTGTTCTCTCGTGAGCACTACGCTGCCGTTTAGATTCGCCCCGATTCAAGATGATCAGATTCATAGAAGCATCCATTTGCTTGAGCTAGACTCCACTTCATGAGGCGCACAAAATGGATTTTTAATTAGCAGGCTATGTTCGGGGAAGGGAAACTATGAGACGCAGACAGTGACATTTCTATGCAAAGCTCAAAAGATACGCTCGGCTGCCACGCGCCCTGGAGAACGACTTAATCTAGTTGCATGAAGCAACCTAATCCCTTCGGACTGCCAACTCCAGGTTGGGGATTCCCTGGAAATTTGGGGATGGAGCCTGGG
>NW_015269876.1:0-390 GCF_001447785.1 Gekko japonicus
CCTTGCAGTACAATCCTTGGTGCATTTTCCTGGGAGTAAGCTGCATTGAGTAACCTTGACTAGGATATTGAGTAGACCTTCTTAGGATGACACAGTCTCCCATCCTACTATCTATATTTTACGATATATATTTTTTGCCACCCTAGATCTCCTCTGCTCCTCACAGGCGTCTCCATTTCCACCTTCCTGCAGACTCTGGCACTGGACATCTCCTTGTTCTCTTGCAGAGCGATTCCAGTTGGCTTCCTGGTTTTCTGCATTCTGGCTTGCGCTATGAGCTTGCCTCTGCCAGTCTCCTCCACCTTCAAGTGTATTTACTACAGAGGAAGGGAACATTTTCCCATGGCTTCAAAACAAGGCAGCGTTTCAAAACTGAAAGCTGACTTTTTT
>NW_015269877.1:0-390 GCF_001447785.1 Gekko japonicus
ACACACACACACACACACACAACACAGCACCCTGTCCGGCACCTTTCCCCACCTGGTCTTCCTTTCAGTTCACAGACATGTGGAATTGGCAGGGGATGAGATCGGTGATGGGGAGGGGGGAGCAAGGATTTAATTTCATTTCTTTAAGTGACCATGTTAAAAAAAAATCTCTTTCCTTTTTCAAAGGGTGGGCCGCAACCAAGTTTTCCAGCCAGGACCGCCTCCAGGTTCGGAGGGGGGGGCAGGCAGAGAGGGCTCAGGGCCCCCCTCTTCTCTTTTGACCACCTCCAGGACCCCTGCTCATGCCTTCCTTCCAGCCCAACACTGTCCCCATCTGCTTATATGTCATTCCACCTGTTCCTGAGCCTTCCCACAGACCTTTCCCCAGCA
>NW_015269878.1:0-390 GCF_001447785.1 Gekko japonicus
GCCACAGCCATTTGAGGGGGAAACTCCTCACAGTAGGCTTGCCATTTGGCTACTGACAGTGGGCAACCCGCAGCCACTCTTCTTAATCCCTTGCCCCTGATGATGAGGAGTGGGAGGAAATAAATAGGGGGGAGGGGAGAATAGTGAGGATGGTGATGCTCTAGGACCATAGAAATTGGAAGGATGCGTAGAGTGTCACATGGAAGTAGCATCATGCCTGCCAGACTTCCAGCTGGAAGTTACATCACATCCTCCCTGACTCTCTAGGAATTGCCTCAGCCCAGGCAAAGATAGGGCACTGTGAAGAGTGTGAATCGGTTCCCTGAAACTCCACCCTCCCCTGGCACCACGCCCAGGATCTCCTGGCATTTGCCAGTGTAGGGCTGGCAC
>NW_015269879.1:0-390 GCF_001447785.1 Gekko japonicus
ACTTAATTCTCATATTTCCTGTGTGCCTTTCTTTGCATCGCTAAATACTCATTGATTCCCTTGCAGTCTTGCTCGTCTAAATTCTTGGTGTATAGTCTAGGGTGTGCTGTTCTACGATGGTGCCTAAAGATCCCTGATAGTCCAGTTTTGTAGTTGGGAGAACTGATAGTTGGTTTGTAGAGATATATTGCCAGAGAGATAGAGCTGATTGGCATAGCAACTTCTTCTATTCAGGGCTATTTACTTATTTGCATAGAATATTTCTATTGTGCTTTTCCATGGAATACTGTCCAAAGCATCGAACAACAAAGATAAAACAATAAAAATCTTGCAATTAGTTTGAAATCATTACAGTTATGTCAAATTCCCACAATACCATTATCATCAATT
>NW_015269880.1:0-390 GCF_001447785.1 Gekko japonicus
GCGGCCGCCCTTGGGTCCGGGCAGCAGGGTGTGGTCGCCGAAAGTGGGAGGGAGGGAGGGCTGGCCCATCTGTATCCCTTCAGGAAGGGGCTGCTAGGAGCCCCCTTGCGAGTGAGCCTCGCTGCATCGTTGTCCTTGCCTTGGCTGGCGCGCCTGGCTGTGCGCTCCCCCTCCTCCTCTCGGCGCTGGGGCTAGGTGGGTGGGCACAGGGCGCCCGGATTGGCTACTGGGCCAGACAGCACTGAGGCTGCCGCTGCTGCCACTGCCCACCAAGGAGAGCTGCTTGTTCCTGCTGTCAAAGCCGGAGCCAGAGTGGCCGCTGGAGGCTGGAGGCGGCCGGGCAGGGCGCGGGTTCGCCAGGCAGTGAGCGCCGATGAGTCTTGCAGCCTC
>NW_015269881.1:0-390 GCF_001447785.1 Gekko japonicus
ACTCTGGCTTGGGAAATTCCTGGACATTTAAAACAGGTGCCTGGGGAGGCCAGCATTTGGGGAGAGAGCTCAGCAGAGATGTGATACCACAGACTCTACCCATAGCTGCCATTTCCTCCACGGAAACTGATCTTTGTAACCTGGAGACCAGTTGTAATTTCAGGAGAACTGCAGACTGACCTGGGGGGGGGGATTGGTAACCCTATTAATACTTACCTGTCCCTTGTGGGAACACATACTGAGTTCTGTTCCAAAGTTACTGGTAACACAGTTTTCAAACTACAGTGGTAGCCATCTTGTAACAAAAATGTTATGTATGTGCTGATTCTTTTGACCAGTTAGTTGTGTCTACTCAGTGATCTTTTGGAAATGGCTGTTATTCAAAACAGG
>NW_015269882.1:0-390 GCF_001447785.1 Gekko japonicus
GGGGGGGATCTGGCAACCCCAGGTGTTAGGTGCCTAGCTGCCTCCTCCTCTGAGTCTCCGGTCTGGTCATCTGAGAAGGAGGCATCTGTATGCCAATCCGTGACACCTGCAATTCAAAAAGAAACACAAAACAGTCTGTCACGTTTATGTTAACCTTTTAAATACAAATTTTACAGATGCACACGATCAAGAAGTCAGCCGTGTTTCGAAGGTTCCCTTGAAAGATATCTGTAAATGCTTGAGCTGTTGAAGAGGCGTGAGTCGAGAATGCTTCCTGGGAAACGGCCGCAGCTGTTCAGAATCGCTCCGTCAGCATTGCATAGAAGCTGCACATTGATACTGCAAGGTTTTCTCCCCTTGTAATACGATGAGTCCCTTGATTTGGTAGTG
>NW_015269883.1:0-390 GCF_001447785.1 Gekko japonicus
GTCTCCTTTCAACATTCCATTCACTCTCATTGGTTGCTTTTAGAGAGAGGCGGGACTGCATTTATCCATCACACTTGTATTTATCTGGTTTAGTTTTGGGTATTGTCCTATAAACTTTGAGTACAAGGCAGTCATGGAGGCAGATCTGACTGTGCTAGAGTATGCAGGTGAAACATTTGTCCCTGTGTCTGGCAGGTGCAAAACTAGAGAAAATAGAGTCACAAGCACATAGGACCCAATATAGAATCAAAGCCCTCCCCAAGCCAGTAAGCCAGCAATCCAATTTGTGTATAAGGTCTAAAGACCAATTTGGAAAGACAGCCATATCAAAGCAATCCTCTTCTGCTGGAAGATCCATGTGTAACTCTGTTGACTGGAAAATGTCCCTGT
>NW_015269884.1:0-390 GCF_001447785.1 Gekko japonicus
CTTTTTCTACGAAATGACCCCTGACACATACTATGGTGAGTTGCACTTGTGTGTGGTAGATTTCCCCTCACCATTTGACAAGGTGATCCTGACGATTAAACTATCCCACAGGACGAAAGGTCATCCTGAGGTTATGTAGTTGTCCACAGTGCCAAAAGACAGGCCCTGGAAAGTGGGAAACACAGAAGAGCTTTGGTAGGAAGGTGTAAAAGGATCTCAGGAGCACGTTTCAGGAATGATTTTGCTCTGCCTGCCCGAGCTGCCAGAGCAGACAAAAAAGACTTCAGTGGTTCTTGCTTGATGGATCCGGCCACAGGCAAACATAGTTGGCTTTGTTGGAAGGCTACATAGAGAAGTTTTCAAGTTTTATGCCGATTTTGACTATTCTGC
>NW_015269885.1:0-390 GCF_001447785.1 Gekko japonicus
GGTCACAGGCAACAACTGGTAAACATCCTGAGGAATTAATATGGTGAAGGAAGGCTGGGCCTCAACCCAAAGCCAACCTCTTGTGGAATACCGGTTTAAGGTGAACTGGGTAGCCTTGTTGACACACTCAGACTGACCAGCAGGGGGCTGACAAGAGCAACAGAATCTCCCTCATACACCTTGCAGGGTGAAGTGCAGGGAACGGACACACCCTGTTTATAGCGGTTTATCCCAAGGTAAAATTGCCTACACAGGGTGAGTGGCAAGTGATGTTTCTTTTCTTTTCTCTTTTAAAAATATCCCATTTCATGTTATTGTGCCAACCCCAATGCTACTTGTTCAGCAGAAATGACAATCTTTGCCACATATGAAAGTCTGGTGCACAAGATT
>NW_015269886.1:0-390 GCF_001447785.1 Gekko japonicus
AGGTTTAAAAAATATCTGTAAGAAATTACTGAAGAGCTGCAAGGGAAGTGTAGTTCTGTTCTCAAGCTATTTTCAGTGTTCTGAAGAACTATTGCTTGCTTCCAGAGCAAGACTAATATAGTGGCTAACAGCAGGAGCCAGAAATTCCCTGGCTCGAGTCTCGCCTCACCCTGGAGTCCATGAACAGCCTGACCCTCCAGCTTGGGCAAGATGGCGTCTGTTGTGCTCACCCATCCGAAGGGAAGGCTGAATCTCTGTTAGGACTTCAGTGATGGGGAAATTCTGAGCAGCAACGCTTCCCCCAAGTATGCTTCTCACCCACTTGAAGAAACCGTAGTCCCTTAACCAGGGCCGGTTTGAGGTTTTGGAGGGCTGTAATTCCGGGGGATC
>NW_015269887.1:0-390 GCF_001447785.1 Gekko japonicus
GCGTTCTGATGTGGCCCTGCAGCAACCACGGCCTGGAGAAAGCCTTGCCACAGATCTTGCAGACGCAAGGCAGGGTATGGCTTCGGATGTGCATCTTGAGCGCTCCCAGGCTGACGTATTCCTTCTCACAGTACTTGCAGCTGAAAGATTTCCTGGCCTGGGAGTCACAGTGCAACTGTCTGTGCTTAGAAAGGCCGGCAAAGGTCGAGTAGGATTTGCTGCACTGGCTGCAGTGGAATTTCTCGGCCTCGGTGGCAGAGGAGACCGGGCTGGGCGGGTCGGAGGTGGTCTTGCCATCCTCTTCTTCGCTGGACAGGGAGGTCAGGTCCAGAGGCTTGGAGTCAGGGCTGGGGGGAGACGCGGGGGTCTTCTGGTACTCCTGCTCCGAAG
>NW_015269888.1:0-390 GCF_001447785.1 Gekko japonicus
CTGAGTAGACAGTATTGACTTTGATGGTCCGATGGTCTGATTGAGCAGAAGTCAGGATCATGTGTGCTCTTTCTCCGGCTCGTGACCTGCGTCTTTGTTATGTATCTGTCCCTGTCCTACAGTTTACAGAAGTGAAGCAGAGCAGATCTTAATTCATTTCTCCCCTGCTCCTTCCCAAGACTGTTCAGCTTCCCTAATCAGCTTTCAAAATCCAACAGTGAAATTTGCAGAAATCACCCCTGAAATTTCTAAATTTCCACAAGGGTTGCTTTCCTCCCCTTTTCACAGACTGAAAACATTCTGGCTGCGTGTGAACAGTTTCCCCCTCAGTGCGTGTGATTTAACTAAATTATTCAAACAAGGGTGGCTGACATGTGTATTCCTGACTGC
>NW_015269889.1:0-390 GCF_001447785.1 Gekko japonicus
CTCCCCCCCCCCTCCAGGCAGTTGGCAACGTTGGTGCATCGTGTTCTCTGCTCACCGAAAAGCAAATGCTTTTCGTCTCAGCCTGATGGAGAGGGTTAAAGATCTGTTTGCTTAACGGTTTTGTAGGAACTCCAACTCCTTCCAATTAGCAATGCTCCTGGGGAACACCCGGAGCTTATCTCAGCAAGAAGGAGAAACAATCACTTAATATAATTTGAGTTGTACCGTTGAGATGGAGGTGGCAGCCAAAACCCCGAAGGGGGAGGCAGTCCAGTTGCTCTTTCTCAAAGCTTTTCCGGGGCTCTCTGGGGTGATGAATGATAGGAGGGCGTTTTGCTGGTGGTAATGATTTATTTACAAAATTGGTACTCCACCTTTCTGTCCTCATCA
>NW_015269890.1:0-390 GCF_001447785.1 Gekko japonicus
AAAAAAAATCCACATCCTCATTTTCTCCAGCAGGGGTCCCCATCCTCTCATACGCCAATGTTTACCGGAACCTGGTGAAGCTTATAAAAAGTCAAGACCACTGGTCCCTCTATCTCAGCACAATGTTCTCCAAGGTCTTGGGCAGGGAAGGCTCTTTCCCAGCCCTACTTATTCAAGAGCCTGTAGTAGAAACTGGGGCCTACCGCATGCCGAATACCTTCCCAGTCACTAACCACATCTGAAAGTAACGAAACAACAATGACAGCCCTGCGGCAAATAAAAACAGAATGTGTGAGGGAGACCACTCACATCCTGTGCTAGTTTTCTACACTGCAGGGCATTTTCCCACACAATAAACAGCTTTAAAGGAGGATTAGAGAGATTCATGGG
>NW_015269891.1:0-390 GCF_001447785.1 Gekko japonicus
GGTCAAAAGGTTTGGGGGCTACTGTTTTGTGTAATGCTGCCCAACGCAGTTCTTAAGAATTCCTAGCCAACTTGGTATATTCTACAGAAAGGCCAGGTATAAATATGCACAATACATCACTAACTATGCAGATCCTAGCGGGAAGGTGTCATTTGTGGTTCTGTCCCTGTGACAGAAGACCTTTATCTTATCACTCTGATTCAGACAATATGTCTCCCCCCCCCCGAATCTGCAAAGAGGTTCAAGAAGGCAGACAGATGGACAGACTATTCTGCAGATGTTCATATCATTATTAAAAAGATGTGATGAATAGCGGTATTTTTCCCCCCCCTGAGAAAGAAGGGAGTCAGCGTGATAATTTGGACTCTATTAAAGTGGGATTTGATAAAG
>NW_015269892.1:0-390 GCF_001447785.1 Gekko japonicus
ATTCCCAGCATCAGGTTTTTATTTTGCAAAGTAGGGGTCCAGCAGAGGGCTCTGAAAGAGAGGCATTTATCTCCGCCATGCGCTCAGTGGCCTTTATAGGGCTATGTAGGGATAAAATCTCAGTGAAAAGCTACGATCTATATATAATCACATAACTTTTTTCTATCATCTTTTTCTCCATAGCTTTCAATATTATTTTCCTCCTGTAGATCTCAAAATTGGAAATGACCAAAACACCGTCTAGCCCAATTACAGATATTACAGAACCACCTACCCAGCAGGCAGACCAAGCCCGGCAACCCAGAAAATGATGGAACCCAAACAGCACAGGTGCAAAGGATGAGGAGTTTCCAGAGTTATCAACTAGGGCAGTGATGGTGAACCTTTTAG
>NW_015269893.1:0-390 GCF_001447785.1 Gekko japonicus
TTGAAAGATGAAGGGTGGAAAGCATATTCTTCAGGCCCTGGTGTTAAGGTCTGAGCTTGCACCCGTCTTCTGAGGGATGCAAGCAGGCAATTAGCTTAACTTTTTCGCTGCCATGGTGGTGTCTTCCATCACATTCTCAGGGGAGGTGAAGTCAGTCCATGCCTTTCGTTCTTTGCCCTTCCACTGAAATACAAGAACCACCCCACGTCCATCAAATGCCAGATTAGAAACTCAGTTTTCCAGGAAGCAAGCCAAGACTGAACCAGGATGTCCATCGTTGTCCATCACGTGAAGCCACAATGAAGACTGACTGTGGTTCATAACCAAACCCCAAGCTACGGTTTCAAATCCTGGTTTGATGGACCCGAGACCCAACCTGAGATGGATTGA
>NW_015269894.1:0-390 GCF_001447785.1 Gekko japonicus
GGACGGAAGATCCAGGAAGGGATGAAAAAACTGGTCTGTCTCTGGAGGACCTGGCACAAATTTGGGGCCCAGAGGACAAAGGGGAAAGCATCCTGGCACCGTGGAGAAGAAAATGAGAGCATGACCAGGCCTCCTCAGAAGACCCCCTCTCTGTTTCAGAATAACATTCTTTAGTTGGTGAGAGAGTGTTGCTGGCACAGACAAAGATGGAAACATGACCCTGTGGCTCCAACTGTGTGAGAACAGCTCCCAGGGCTGGCATCCACCAAACGTTCAGTTTCTCGAAGGGTGCAGAATCCATGGAATTTGTGAGTATGGCAGCATTATGTATGGCCATCGTGTTTTGGGTGTCAGTAGAAATACTGACGTGATCTGGTCCATGGGGTCGCG
>NW_015269895.1:0-390 GCF_001447785.1 Gekko japonicus
CCGTATGAACGCACCCTTACAGTAGTAAATGAATGCCTCTGGATCGGCCTGCCATGTTTTTTTACAATTGCATGAAGTGCTGCTTTAGACTGCCATAGCAACTGATGTCTCCTCAGATGCCTTTTAAAATCTCCGAAACAGTTAAAGTAGCTTGCAGAATGACACAAGTAGCTTTCTTCTTTATTTATGGAAAAGGTCCTTGAAAAATGCTGCTGAGATTGTAACAAAACGCACGAGCTTCTAAAGGCTAGCACAACAGGCATGAAACTTGCTCACCACCACCCCCATTTCAACATCTCTGCACTATAAGAAGCTGTCTAAACCATCCTGAAAGCAAGGGTTTTGCTTTGGGGCTGGTTACTAGGGATGGGCACGAACCTAATTTTGTGA
>NW_015269896.1:0-390 GCF_001447785.1 Gekko japonicus
TTGATCACTAAAACAGCTCACATATTCCCATTTAACGCTTGTAAAAAGAAAACACTCTTCCAGTGTGGCATGTGTACAGATGCTCTGAAGTGTGTGAGGACTGAATGAAAAGCCCAAATCTATGGACAAACAGTAATGAATGTTGCAGTGAAAGCTATCAGCATTGGAGCCTCAGTTCCAATTTACTTTGTATTGTGTACTTCAATGTATTAACTCCAAGTGATCTGTTGTCCAGGAATCCACTTACAGTGAACAATGACCATTTACATGCAGAAGAAGCAGAACATGGACAATAAGCAAAAGTAATAATAATTAAGAAAGCTTCATTAATATGAGAAAATACTATCAACATGGATTAACTCAGTTAAACCAGTTTGGTGTAGTGGTTAA
>NW_015269897.1:0-390 GCF_001447785.1 Gekko japonicus
GAATGAGGGATTGGGAGAGGCTGGGGAAGAGGCAGGGGCTAACCCCAACCCATATAGAGCCAACTCCACAATAGGGAGGAATTAGAGGGTCTTTCTCTGAGGTCTGGGGAAAGACAGGCCCAGGGAAAAGAAAAGAACAAGGTGGCACAACCCCCCCCTTCCCATTTTGAGGCCTGGGAGAACCTATCCCGTTGTGTGGCAGGATGGCTAAAGGGCAGCCGCTGGGGCTGGGGAGAGAGGGATCTCAACACCACTCTAAGTTTCCCCTTCTCCACCACCGCCCATTTATGCACCTGCCCATCCACTCAGTTATGTCAGGTATTCAGGCTCAGTAGGATTTGAGTTTCTGCAACTTACTCTAATTAACACATGGACAATAATTTTGGCATA
>NW_015269898.1:0-390 GCF_001447785.1 Gekko japonicus
AAGCCTTGCTGGCCAAAAGCCCCACCTCTGGCCTGTTCACTTTCCAAAAACTCTTCATGGACACTAGGAAAGGTGTTGGTGGGTGTTGTGGTACCTGTGAGGACCTGTATTTTAAGGGCTCTGATCACCTTGAGGTTGAAAGAGTCGGGGTGGTGGTAATTAACTAGGCTAGGAGGGAAAACACTTCCTCCAATTCTCATTAAATGCCTCCCCCAAGAAACATTTAAGTAAAAACATGTTTATCACCGAACAGTGTCTGCTGCAAGATTTTGCTCATTTAACTCCTTCCCCCCATAAAGGTGTGTGTGAGTCTTCATTTAATTTGGGAAGTCAAAACTGTAATGGTTTAATTGTGCCTCAGCTCTGTACTAGAGACTGCACAAAGGAAAA
>NW_015269899.1:0-390 GCF_001447785.1 Gekko japonicus
AGGGTTGCCATAAGTCCACTGTGACTTGACAGCACTTAAAATAATGATACCCTGATATTCACAGCAGACTGAGATTCAGGAAACGGTGCAGATGCTACACTAGAGGCAGTGTAAACTCCATGGCGAAGATGTTCATTGGGCATACTATTTCCATGAACCACAATCAATCAGTAATAAGTTGTGCTTCAAGTCTCCTTCCCTTCTCACCATCTGCCTGGGGCAGCTGCCAAACGGCTTCCCAGCTGTGGTGACAGAACAGCGATGGAGGTGGCATTTCATTGCATTCTGTCTTATGGCTGCTTTTGCACCTGCTGACTCATCACCCAGGTCATGGAGAGCTGAGTGAAGTAACTAAATTATATTGGGTTGGGGAGGAGGACTACAACTCCC
>NW_015269900.1:0-390 GCF_001447785.1 Gekko japonicus
AATGTGAACTGAATCTACTTGAATCAATGCAAGTTTTACTTTTTTGCATATACTACTTGGGAGATTTATTTACCATACTCAATATCACACATCTATAAGCCTCTACCATGCCATCCCTTAATCATCTCTTTTCTAATGTAAAAACTCTCAGACTCCTCAGCCTTTCCATACAGGAAAGGGGCTCCAAACCATTAATCATTTTACTTGTCTTCTTTTGTATAGTTGGAGACACCTGTCAAACTGCCACAAATGGGTCAACAAACAGATGAACAGTTTGTTGAAAAATTGGCTCCATGTTTGTGACTGATGAACGGGACGTAAACTGAACTGGCAGGTGTCTGAGCATCCTTTCTCTAGAGCAGTATCCTCAGACATTGCCTAATATGCTGC
>NW_015269901.1:0-390 GCF_001447785.1 Gekko japonicus
CCCAAAACAATCTTTGGACAACCCCAAAAGACACATCACATGTACCTGACTGTGGCAAAAATCTGTATTGCAATAAATTGAAAAAAGGAAAAGGCACCAAAATATAATAATTGTTTAATTGTTTGGAAAAGGAGTTTAATAATCAAATCAATATACTATGTACATGCTCAATGAATGTCAAGATTTTAGGATGAGCAAATTTTATGAATGATGTACTGGAACTCTAGATTCCAAGATGGAATCCACCCGTATCTATTCTTTGGTATGCTATAACTAATGATACAGAATTAATTTGTAGTATCGATTTGGTTATAAGACCTTGTTATCTTCTGTATAACATTATATTTAAAAATAACAATACATCTCAAGGACGTTTGACATACTTTTGCC
>NW_015269902.1:0-390 GCF_001447785.1 Gekko japonicus
AACAACAACAACAACAACTAATAGTGGCCCATCTAGGATTGCTCGGCACATTATTGTTCCCTCCCCACAACCACCGGGCACATACCAAGCAAATATTTCAGAATATTTTCCAGGCTTAACTGCTCTCCCCTCTCTGTTAGCTTCCAATAATACCTCCAAGTCCACATTTAACTTCATTTGCATAATATACATTACTCACAGTTCTCCAGATTTAACTAATATCCAACATTTAAAATATTTTCTTTGTGCCTTCTTGTCAGCAAGTGCATCTAGATCCTACCAAAATTCACTTTTCTAGCTTGCTCAACTGCCAACACAGAAAGATCCAAACATCCCCGATTCACAGTCCTTCTTATATGCACACTGCCCCCAGTGGTGGGGAAGAGTCAC
>NW_015269903.1:0-390 GCF_001447785.1 Gekko japonicus
ATAGAAGAAGGTTAAGAAAATCTCCGGTTGTAAAATATTCTGATTCACAGGCCTAAGTATCTGGTTGGAGTAGCTGCAGTAGCGGGCATCTTGATGCATGTGATAATCCCCAAACACATATTTACAAGCTGCCACACCTGGAACGGAATATCCATCCTAAATTTGGACAAATATTTTGCAAAGCAGCTGCAGCAAGAAAACACCATGCCGCCTGCTGCGCCTCCTCTAAGCTCTGCTCAGCTGACCGTCTCTAGGGCCAGATGCCAGAGAACTCAGTTCACCCATTTACATACCGTTCCAAAACAAGTCCGCGGGAGTCAGTCTGTCATTGATCTGAAACAGTAAGAGGGCAGCTAAACTAGGTATTCACAACATACCCCAGTTCCCCCC
>NW_015269904.1:0-390 GCF_001447785.1 Gekko japonicus
AATAATAATTGTGAAATCATAGTCTAATTAACAAAGTCTGTCATTGTGAATAGCATTGCGCCGATGATGAGTTTAATAAAGAAAAGGAGCTGTGCATTGCATACACCGTGGCCTTGAAGCCAACGAGCACGTGAAAAGCATATTGCTGCAGAAAGTCTACCCACGCCTTAATGCAACTTTGCAATTAGCCGCGTGAAATTCTCACCACCTTAATTGCTTTTGGGTGTCAGAGTTGGAGCAGAGGTGCGAGCAGGGTGGCTGCAACCCTTGGCAAAAGGCTGAGCTGCAAAGGTCCTGTGTGCATTAACAGTGCAATCCTAAACAGAGGTTAGCCCCACAAGTCAAAAAAAATCCTGGGTACGGGCCCTGAGAGCCAGTTTGGTGTAGTGG
>NW_015269905.1:0-390 GCF_001447785.1 Gekko japonicus
ACCACTACACCAAACTGACTCTCAAATTGTACTGACTATAGCATTCCCAGCCATTCCTAGGGTTACCCTTTGTCACTATGGGGGGTAGCTCTACGAACGGCCAGAAATTCTATAGTTTTACCATAGAGGTTCCAGTAATCCCTAGAGCTACCCCTTGTTACCTTTGGTAAGAGCTTCTGGTATGCACAAGAGGCTGAATTTAAAAAAAAATCCCACAAAGTTGCACCTCCCCCCCCCCAACCCTCCCACTGATTCCCAAGCACTGGCTGGAAACCCTATGGATGCATGACCTGACTCAGGCATATATCGAAGGAACTCGCCTAAAAACTAATTTTGTGCTCCATTATGTGAGGGAGGGCTATGTGGGGAGGGATTTCCAGTTTCCCTCCC
>NW_015269906.1:0-390 GCF_001447785.1 Gekko japonicus
TCTCAATCAGAAAAGTATCTATCAAGTAGACCTCCATTTGTCAAGGGCAGAACATCATCAGTCCCAGGTGAGATCTGTCAAGAGACTATTAGCTGTAATTGAAACTTTCCAAAGCTGAGGCATGGTTAATTGCCGGTGAGTGGCAGCAGCAGGGAATCTTTTCTTCTTCTCAAGATGGCAGTCGCAAGCATTGTAACCGTCAGTCCTAAAAATCCAAGGAATCCCTGGTCAGACAAAGGTACAAGAATGTAGATGCAAACTGGTCCATGAAAAGTTTGGTAGATGCACATGTTTTATAAACTCAGAGATACAGAACCGGCAATGAAAGCTGAACAGCTAATATGATGGCCTCTTCCTTCTAACAGCACAATCCTACGCAGGGTTACTCCA
>NW_015269907.1:0-390 GCF_001447785.1 Gekko japonicus
AAACGACCCCTGCTCAGCGCCTACTGGTGGCAGGTGGTCAAGCCAAGTGCAAATGGATTTGCCAGATCAGGACTGTGTGGAGGAGATAAATGCTGGATAAAGGCAAAGAAGAAATTCAGGAAGTCCCATTGAGATGCGGGCCAAGAATTCCCCAGTGATGCTGTTGAGTAAGCAGCAAGACGTCTGTAGGTTTGTATCTGGTATGTTGTAGGAGACACAGAATCTGCGGCGACCCCGTAACGAGAACAACCCAAAAATCTCAAAGCAGGCGATCAACATTTTGAAAAATGTTCAAAGCACACCTAAAATGTCCATAAAACAAATCACAGATATAGCATGTTTTTAAAAGCCCGTCAGTCGGCTCATAAGTTTTGGCAGGAGAAAAATAGC
>NW_015269908.1:0-390 GCF_001447785.1 Gekko japonicus
TTCTGCCTGAAATGTTGAAGAGTTTCTATAAAAGTTTTGCATGATCTCACTCCCTAACATTTTGGGGTAGTCATTTTCTGATTGGCTCCTTCTCTAGTGGCAGCAATTTTGTAGTTGCACACACCGCCCTGTGTCAGAATGCCCAAGGTGCTTACAGGCTCAAAAATGTTGGGGAATTTCTACTGAATGGAGACAACCTACCTGTGCCTCACCATCTTTTCTGAAGCCCAGAAGATTTGGATTTGAATTTTTGTTGTTACTGCTATCCCAGTTTTAAACATGTGCATTGATTTAACTTTAATTATATTTGTTGTTCTTGTCTTTCATGCCGTAACTTGCTATAACCTCCTAGAGAACCTGTAGCAGAAAGGTAAAGGTAAAGGTTCCCTT
>NW_015269909.1:0-390 GCF_001447785.1 Gekko japonicus
ATGACCTTGGCTATACTGCCATGAAACTTTAACACAGCGACCTGGATGGTGCTGCATCCTGGATTGCCCCTTTAACATAGAACGTCTCCGTGAAAGCAGCAACCAGGAAGCTTCTGCATTTGGGGGTGTGTGTGGAGACTTTCCACCCCATAGTCCAGTCCTGTGTTGAGCTACTTACATATAGCGTGGCAACTTGACCAAAGTGGCCTTAGGTGGGACTTGCATTACCCACATAATGAATGAAATGGCTCTCAACGGGGGTGGGGGTGGAGTGGGGATATGGTTGATCTCTACAACTATGCAACAAAACCGAGATGTATCACATTAGAATGGAAAGGTGTATTTGTGTTAAATCAGATGATGGAATCCATAACTGATGACAGCTGCAGT
>NW_015269910.1:0-390 GCF_001447785.1 Gekko japonicus
CAATCCCCGGCATCTCCAGTTAAAAGGTGCTATGAAAATTTAGATTTTAAAAAGAGCTCTGCCTGAGAATTTGGAGACCCACTGCTGGTCAGAGTAGACAATGATGACTTTGATAAATTAATGGCTAGACTCATCATAAGACATATTAATGCATTAATGTATTCATTGTCTTCCCTTGTCTATTACAGCCTTGCAGTTATCAGTCACGCTGGAATTTCTTCATGGAGCATCTGGCGTGCAGGCCAAGAATCTATGGACCGGAGTGCTGTGTATAACCCCAAGGGTCAGAGAAACATCATGTTCATATCAACCAAGATAAATGTGCATCATTAGATTCAAGAGACATCACAAATGCTTGGATCACCTTACTGAGTGATTGTCCCTTTCTTC
>NW_015269911.1:0-390 GCF_001447785.1 Gekko japonicus
TTCCACAACGAGCCTTTTTCCTAGTAATAGTATAAAATCAAACTGAATGCCCATTTAGATCTGATGAACAGGGAAAGGACTCTATCACAACTCCCAAAATTCAATGAAACCAGGAATCTAGCTTAGATGAATCTCCTGGAGATTGTTTTTTAATTGCCTGACTGTAAAGAATGCCTCTCTGTGTTCCCTAGCTGCTTTGGCTTGTCACACAGATAGTATATTAAGAGAGCATTCTGTCAGTCAAATAGAGGAGGTGGTCTCTGGAGTAAGCAGTGAGGTCAGCACTGAGTTCTAAGTGTGAATGTAATCTTGGCTTCCTAAGAAAATACCTATCATTTTGCACCTTTTTTGAAAATCCGCTGGGGCCAATGCATTGATCTGTGATCAATC
>NW_015269912.1:0-390 GCF_001447785.1 Gekko japonicus
GGTTCCTAGAGCTACTGTATGTCACTTCTGAGTTTTACTGAGAAATGACCTAGCTAGCAACGTCTGTGACATCGCTGTTTCTCCCCCACCACCACTACCACCGCTCGAAACTGATGATGATTGGTTGTTGAGTGACAGGCAGTGGTGGCAGGTCTGTGGGAGAGTGTGGAAATGAGAATCATTGACAAGTGTGATACATGCATTTGTGAAACACTGCCAGTTGCACAGTCCTGTACTATATTGGTTAAATACATGACAACTAACCCAGTTACACAGGCACAAGCTGCCTGCATGCAGTAGAATTTATCAACACAATTTCAGTTCCCTGCTCACAACCTCGGAGCAGAATTTGAGCCAAACCAGTAGCTGCTTGAATATCTCAAATTCACT
>NW_015269913.1:0-390 GCF_001447785.1 Gekko japonicus
TTCAAGGCAGCTTTGAATACACTACAACAGACTTGTGGTTAAAAAAGAGATATGATGCAAGAGATTTGTGATAAGAATTTTCTGCTGTTAAAATCGATGTTAATCAGTATTTTTGAGGTGACTGCTTTGAAGACTGGAGAAGCATCACTGGAGGGAGGGTATGGGTAGCCCTTTCGTCCCATAGCCTCTCCAGTGGTTTAAATCACTCCTCTGAAGGTGCAGTTTGTTGCATGGCAGGAAAAGACAGGTACAAGTATTGTGCCTAATTTTTCTTTCTGTGGAGCGAATTCGAGCTTTAGAGGAGCAATTTAACTAGTTGAAGAAGGATGGGAGGAAAGGGTTGAAAGTCCCACCAGCTTTGGCTGAGCCCTTACTATGATCTTAAACATA
>NW_015269914.1:0-390 GCF_001447785.1 Gekko japonicus
GCAAGCCTGCAGCCCATCTCTGCCTCTTTGCTGCTGCCTCCACCACCTCCAGAACTGCAGCCTAAACAAGTGCAGCTCCCTCTCCGGACTCACCCAGTCTCCAGCTCTCTTCTGGGGCTGGGGGGAGGAGAAGGAAGCAGCCCTACAAGCACACTGTGAACCGAGCAGGCAGGGGGTAGAGCCAGCGAGCCCACCTCCCTCTTCAGCTGCACCAAGCTTGTGAGATGTTGAGTGGGGGCCCAGGGGGAGGAAGCAGCCCCCTCCCCAAATGCACAGCCTCCCTCTGCCTCTTTGCAGCAGCAGCTTCAGCTATGCAGGGGTGGATGGGGGACAGTTATTCTAGAGCTCCATCCTTGAATTTACCCCAGGACCTCAGGATCACAGAGACCA
>NW_015269915.1:0-390 GCF_001447785.1 Gekko japonicus
GAGGCCTGTGACTGCTCGTTTATCAGCTTCATAGTCTTTCTGACCAAGAAGGCCACCGAGCTGTTTACAACATTTTAAAAATACAGCATGAATTTCCTCTTCCCCCTCACCCTGACTCAGGTGGCCTGAATGCTTTGCCTTTTGCTCTTGTGTGCCGCAGTTCACACTCCCACTTTCCGCAGCTTCTGAAAGGTGCAGCTGGAGAGGTCCTGACACGGGCAGCAGAAGTTATTCCCAACTCTCAGCAGCTCAGTTAAATTATGCTGGCTTTTTGTGAGCAGTGTTTACGCGCCTGAGCACCAAGAGATGCTCTTCATTAGCCCGTTTGCACAGCACTTGATTAAAGAATCATTTGCAAACTGGTCTTTAGTGACAAATAAGGCAGCACTT
>NW_015269916.1:0-390 GCF_001447785.1 Gekko japonicus
GTGTCATGTCTCTTGACAGGCCATTTTAGTGTCCTGTTATGGAGGCTGCAAAAATCTTGTTTGCAGTACTTGAAATATCATCAAAAAACCTGGAAAATATGAATGTTGCATGATTTGTTTTCAGCCACAAAGCGGCTTGATTTGCTGCCACCCTTACTGGTGCCAATGAAAAACATGCTTGGAAAATGTAGTTTAACAACATTAGCAACCTGTTTGCATTGAACTACTGAAAAATATAAGTTGGACTTAGCTTATTTTATTTACTATGATGGTTAATACATCACTGATCACAGCAAATAGCTCTTAATTGGCAGCACAGAGTCATTGTTAAAAAGCACATTAGCTGTAAATTGTAAGATCTGATTCAGATCTTAGTCAGCCATGAACTCC
>NW_015269917.1:0-390 GCF_001447785.1 Gekko japonicus
ACTGGGCCTACAGAAATTATTCTGGGGCCCTGCTTCCCTGAGCCTTTGGAGACAGGACATGCTATACCTTTAAATCCTGAGCATAAAAAAGAGAGTTTAAGAGTATAACAAGATTACAAGCAATAATGGGATGGTGATAGGTAATAGTACATAGACATATTGCCACCTCGCCTTCAAAATACATTTCACACATAGGTTAATTGCCAGTATCTTATTAATGCACAGATATATCTTTGCTATCAAACACAACTTTGGACTGAGTTTCATTTTCCTTATCTCAGGAGTTTGACCCAAGCTATAATTAGGAATCTCCCCGGACTGCTTCGTCATTGCATTCATATTGGCAAATAGGAATAATGAGAGTATAAAGTTGTTTGATGAGTAGAAGGA
>NW_015269918.1:0-390 GCF_001447785.1 Gekko japonicus
CAAAACAGGTTTGGGAAAGTGCAGGAAAGCCAGAGAAAGCCCAGGAATTGTACAACTGTGCCACAATGCTGTAGAGAAACAGGAAAAAAACTGCTAACTAACAGCATAAAACCTGGAACCAATAACCCATGCAGAAACAGTCATAATGTGTACTTTTGCCCTTAGCAGCTGTTGGTGAATGGCAATCCGGGTCTCAGAGTGCTGCTGGTACCTGAGAATACTGCTTAGCTACAGTGGAGATGCACCAGACCATGTGGCGTGGATACATGGAGAAGGTGCTAGCCCTGGAGATTAGTTAGCTGTGTCCAGAAAAAGCACATGCCAATGATGCCCAGCCCAGTGTGTGGTCAATTAGCTTAACAGGTATTAAAGGTAAAGGTAAAGGTTTCC
>NW_015269919.1:0-390 GCF_001447785.1 Gekko japonicus
TAGATGAGAACATGAGCTCCCTTGGAAGCCCCTGATTCAAATCTCATCTCCATCAGGAATTCCTGATGAAGGGGGAAAGGTGGCTCCTTTTGTTTGGAGTGTCCCTGCAACAGCAGGTGTCCCTGCAGTAAAGCTGGCTTATCTGTATACACTCCGATAACAAACAGGGAGAGAGGGAGGTCCTGGAGCTGCTCTAGGGAAGGTGATGGGGCAAAGGGTGGCGGGCTGAATTCCTTTTTGTATGCAGCCGTTCAGGGTGCCAGAATCCTGTCTCATTTTAGACAAAGGATGAGCACTGTAACCCTCCACCGCATCAGTGGGACAAAATAAATAGGGCGTTAAGGAGAAACATCCGTTATCAAAGGGGCATTTTCCAGCCACCATTATCAC
>NW_015269920.1:0-390 GCF_001447785.1 Gekko japonicus
CTGCATAGAGGGCTCAGAGACCTAAGTGCACACAGCTCAAGGAAACTTGCTTGCTAAGCTATATGCACGAGAACTCGAGTTCAAGTCATGGAGTCCCTGATTCCGGCAAGGCAGGTTAAGCAAGCTGGGAAAGGCAGGCACTGAAGACTAGTCGCAGCTGTGGAGGAACTGAGATGTAACTGGGTCTTTCCAATCACCTGCCTCTGAGCCTGGTGTTCAACATGTGTCTTCCAGCGCAAAGACATGTTTTGAAAACTTTGAGGCAGGATTTGCAGCGGAGGTGCTGCAGGCTGTCAGGAAAGAGTCTGGCAGTCTTCCCAGAAAAATGAGCATGGCGCACACAGAAGCCAGAACAGAAATCAAACCAAAAATCCCGCAAAGACTGCCCTG
>NW_015269921.1:0-390 GCF_001447785.1 Gekko japonicus
CAACACAGATACCCACCTGAATCTATCTTTGGTATACAGTTAAGGTACAGTGCATCCTCTAGATAGCTACTTGAGGCTCAGAACAGCTGGAATTCTTGGGCATAAAATATACAAAATATCTGGGTGCATAAGGGAATGGATAGGGCCACAGATACACACAACTGAATGGTCATGGAAGACCACTAGTTTCAAAGGCTGCCAGGAACCCTTGTCTCCAGTGGCAACAAGGATGCTTGGAATCCCCATTTTAACAAGGTGATATCACTGGGGTTACTTCATTCAAAACAAAGTTCAGTTTGAAATGCTTCTATCTTCTACAGGTGTCCAGGTTCCTGGTTAAGCACAGTGCTGCTGGTGGTTGCAGTCAGCAGTGTCTGCAGGCTTTGACTG
>NW_015269922.1:0-390 GCF_001447785.1 Gekko japonicus
TTTGGCTGTGGGTGGCAGCAGCAACAGCAAGGAGGCAGCAGAGGAGCCTTGACAGCAGTGCGTTCGCAACACAGAGGACCAGAGTCATCGACAGCGTGCTGCAGCATCTCTGGTGGCTGGTGTCCAAGGGCGGCCTGTTTTGGTGGGTCAGGGGGAGGGACTCCCTTGATCTATCCACTGGCCCCTCTACAGTTGGCAGCTTTTCGCAGGGCCAGAAGAAGGCGCTGCGCATGAGGGCAGGGAGCAGTTGGCAGCCATTTTGTGGAGGTTGCCTGCGGTGGCTATTTTAGTGCCTGGGGCGGGTAGATAGGCAGGGCATCCAGCCTATACAGGGCACTTCTTAATCAGCTTCTAGTAACCGTTAGGAAGGTCTTGGCTGTGGGAGGCAGC
>NW_015269923.1:0-390 GCF_001447785.1 Gekko japonicus
CTCCTAAGCAGCCATTTTCTCCAGGGAAATTAATTTTTGTCATTGGGAGATCAATTTTAATAGCAGGGATCACCAGGTACCACTGGAGGTTGGCAACCCTAAAGTGGACCCCACCCCCATGGGAGGGCAACAGCTTTGCTGACAGACACAGCAGCAGACAAAGCCAAGGCAAGAGGCCAGGGATAGAGCCAGGAGAGGATGGTCCATGGGTTGGAGTAGAGACTAGTCCTCGGCTACAGAAGGGAAAGGAAAAACCAGTGTTTGGGGGGAAGGATTAAGAAACAGGCAACAGCCAGGAAAGAATGGGCAAATGCTCCAACCGTAGCTCCAGACTGGCTAGAACAGGAACCACAGCCTGATGAGCAGGGCCAGGATTGGACCCTGGGAAAA
>NW_015269924.1:0-390 GCF_001447785.1 Gekko japonicus
GAACACTATGGCATGATACCCTGATGAGGTCCCACCCCTCAGCTGCTTTGGTGGGTGGACACACTACGGCATTATGTCCCAATGAGGTCCCTCCCTGCCCCCAAGCCCTCCCTTCTCAGGCCCCACATCCAAATCTCCTGAAATTTCCTACCTGAAGACAGCAACCCTAGTCCATGTGTAATAGCCACGGTAAGGAAGTGCCAGACTGTTCACTAAATCCCTTCATTTGTCTTACCCGAACCAGGCTGAATTCCACAGCTTGATGGTGCTTCTAAACAGAATTCCCCCTCCCTCTATGTAAACTAAAATCATATGGAAAACTGGATATGTTTACCTTAAGCACCACTGGTACGTCCTTCAAAATTATTAGTCAGCACCACCAAAATGATG
>NW_015269925.1:0-390 GCF_001447785.1 Gekko japonicus
TAAACTGATCAGCCTATAATTGGCAGGAAACATGTCCAGTTATTCCCAACTAAGACCAATACATCATTTACACTCTTATGAAATGGTATTGCTCCAAAGTGCTGGTGCAGTGCCAGGCTGAAACTCTTTCTGTCTGGAGTCTCGCTAGGAAACTATGCATCCTTGGGGGGTGGGGGTGGCACCTGTTTAGATCCACCAATATGGGGGTCACCAACCCCAGGAATGTTTGGTTGCCCAATAACAGCCGGGGAATGAAACCTGGAGCAAAAGAGAGGCAAGTACTGAAACTGGAAGTCCAACAAGGGTGTGTGTCTCGCTCAGAGATGTCATAACGGCAGCTGGCAGAAGACAACGGAGAAAGATCACAGTCAGCAAAAGAGGATCTGCAGG
>NW_015269926.1:0-390 GCF_001447785.1 Gekko japonicus
GAAAAGAGGAAGATCCATCAGGAGATGGTTGGACTCCGTCGAGGAAGCCACAAGGGCCCTCTGTTTTCAAGGCCTGTGCAGGGCTGTTGATGAGAGGACATTTGGAAGCAACTTGATGACGCTTCCCACACACAGTCACCTTTATGGTGCACCTCTGCACCACGGACTCCAGTCTTAGGTGCAAAGATGAGCGTGAAAGTCACTTGGACGCCATTTTGCCAGAGTCAGCGCATGAGAGGTCTTTCCCTTTACACGGCACTCCTTGCATTGTTATTAACAACAAGAAAATCCCCAGGGTTGCTGGTTGGACCAGTATAGGCAGCAAAAGTGGCAGTAAAACTTGCTCAACATGTCCCTATGCATAGATCAGCAAAACATATAATGAAGGCT
>NW_015269927.1:0-390 GCF_001447785.1 Gekko japonicus
TATACAGCCTCTTTTCTGTATAAAGAATGTCTTTTAGGAAGATCAATGTTGTGAGTCTGCTGTATAAATTATTTGAAAATACTGAACTCCAGATAACTGAGATGATACATTCTGAAAGTATTTTTAAATCTTGAGACAAAGAGAGCAACTTATTATTTTAATTGGCTTGTCCTTTACATGTTATGCTCTAAATTCAAGAGCTTTTGTACCACTGATTACTCGGCTATCAGCTGTGATGTAACCAGGCCTTAATGACTGAAGTACAATGTATATTTTCTTCTCTCTTGGAGTTACTCATGGATTGTTCACTGCTTTTATTTACTTATTTATTATTATTTTCGATTTATATTCCGCCTTTCCGACACAGGCAGGCTCAAGGCGGCATACAAC
>NW_015269928.1:0-390 GCF_001447785.1 Gekko japonicus
GTAATTTCTGGCTCGGCAGTTCTCTCTGGTGGATTCTCCGGCGGTCACTGGCGTTCCCTGGGATGACTGTTGTTGTAGGCTGGACCATTTTTCTGGCGTACGTCCATGCTCGTTCCGGCCTCAGCTCCATCCTATTTGGCTCAGCCGCACCCATGAAACACGTCATCGTACGACATTCTGGTCTCCGTCCCCGACGTCATCTGCCGCTGGCTGTCGTATCGGCCACCAGGGATCGCTCTTGCCAGGTCTTTGTTGCTGCATCGCCATCACACCTTGCCATCCAGGCTCCACTGCTGATGTTCTGATCACCGTAGGTGCCGTTGCCATCACACACCTCATTGGAGGAGGGTGCCCCCAACCATCTAAGTGTGGGTACCCATTTGCCTACTC
>NW_015269929.1:0-390 GCF_001447785.1 Gekko japonicus
AAAAGGTTGCTTTTGTGTTTTTAAGGATGGCCTGTTTCCGTCTTTTGCTGCAGTAGGGTGGCTGATGGGGTTTGGGGCGGTGTCCTAGCCAAACAGTGCTGAGTTTTCTCACCAGTGAAAACCTAGGCAGGGAGCAATGATCTCAGGGTTTTGTATTTTGTCACTGAATTTTGCCAGTGGCGTTGCCTAAGACAGCAAACTTGAAACACTTGGCAGAGCCAAAACCTTGCAGAATTTAATCTGATCTTAAACCTTGCCCAAAACCTTCACTTATGTTTTTCTAAATCACCTTGGATTCAGCACATCTCTTGAGCCTATCACTCAGATGAAAATTGGGCCCCGAGATTATCATTACATTGGCAACGATTATTTGCCCACCCTGAAAACAAA
>NW_015269930.1:0-390 GCF_001447785.1 Gekko japonicus
CTGCGAACCCCGGGGTACCAGAGATGGAAGAGTCGGTCCAACCTGGAATGGTGGCAGACCTCGAGACTATGTCAAGATGATCCCAAATGGCTGCGAGTGGCCAGAACGTTGGGGGACGACCCGGGCCAAACCAAATCAGGATGGAATTCCATGGACAGGTTGAGGACCTATGCAGAGACATCCATACTCTCATAGAGGAACTCCCGGGGGTCATCCAAGAACTCATGCAACAGGGGCGAGGGGAAGCAGGCTGAGCAGTTCAAACAGTCGAGGAACAGCCACCTGCTCAAGGCCCGGTGCAGCCTCCCCCGCCTCCCCTGGCGCTTCAGCCAGTGCCAGTCCCTGGACCTAGCAATCAAGGGATGTGCTAGAGGCAACATTCGATGACAC
>NW_015269931.1:0-390 GCF_001447785.1 Gekko japonicus
AGAGTCTTATGACTTCTTTACTTCTGTTAACGTAAACGTATTGCCATGTTCCTCAAGGAAACAATTAAACTCATTTTAACCTTTACTTAGATTACTCAGTGTTCAGTCTCCATCTTCTTGTTGTCTTTCAAAAGAAGGATGCTTTTCTATTTCTGCCCGTTCTTCCTGGGTAACTTCCAAATGTAGAGCTTTCATTAATAGTAATCCTGTCGTTAAATCCGACGCTTGTAGAAGAGTACCATCTTTGTATACAGTTAAGTTAGAAGTCGCACTCCATCTAAACCGGATCTTCGCTTCCAATAGCTTTGTTGTAAATTTTTTTAAAAGTTTTCTCTTTTCAATAGTTTCAGGAGAGAGATCCAATAACACCAAGATTTTTCGCCCCCTAAA
>NW_015269932.1:0-390 GCF_001447785.1 Gekko japonicus
CAATGAGCACTGTGTACCTGACCCGCAGCAGCTCCCCAGGGTCCCAGATCTCTGCTCCCCCACTACTGGAGCTGTTCACTAGCCAGTACCCAGCTCTGAATGGGATCCACTCAATCCTTGCAGCTGCCGTCTGACAAGGCCCCAGGCCCTGACTTGGCCATGGCCCTGTCCAGCCACACACTCCTCTCATATGCTCAGGCAGCTGCCTGGTTCTCGCCTGTTCCACCGCCACAGCTAAGCAGGCTGTGGGCCTGCACCAACCAAACGTGGGCTCAACAGGTGGACTTCTAACCCTGCAGAGGCCTATGCTGCTGCCACAACCACCAAGCAGGTCCACACCCACAACACCCCAGGCCCAAACAGGCGGTCAGCCTCCCAGAAGCCACTGCT
>NW_015269933.1:0-390 GCF_001447785.1 Gekko japonicus
ACTGAACAACAAAAACACAAAGAAGGACAGAGTTAAGATGTTCTCCAGGGGCCGTTGATTACATGATGATGGTTTAAGGAAATTAGCTCAAACTTGAGGTACAGACGTTCTTAATGTGAATTTTAAAACTTGGTCAGTTGATTCTCTTGTTTTGTTTCCTTGAGTAATACAACATTTTGACAGGAACTGAAATGCTAAGGTCACATGGGGGGTTGGGTTCTTTTAGCAATGGGAATGAAGGTGAGATGGCTTAGCTGCTTGGTGTTTTACCCCAAATGTAATAGTTTGTGACTGAATTAAATGTGCTGACTGTACTGGGAATAAATCAAGTTCCTATTCAGAGGGGCGGAATATTAATTGCTAGGCAGGATTACCAATGGCATGACAATA
>NW_015269934.1:0-390 GCF_001447785.1 Gekko japonicus
ACTCCAATGTCAATAAGTCAGAGGGTATTTTATGCTTAGCCACCCTGTGTTCACAGTCTGTGCCTCGTTCAAAACATGTCACATGTTGGTAATGCAGACATAATTTCTCATTTCTATCATATGGATGAGTAGGCCAGAACTGAGGAAGCCATAATGCAAGCAAGGGTATCTGCAGGCATTTTTACGACTGAGAATTCCATGCAGGTCAACAAAAAAGGGCAAGGAACAAGAGGAAATGTCAATCAATAATAAAAATCTAAACTTTACCTTTCATTCATCTCTCAGCAGGATTCAAGAATATACTTCATGCTTTCAAAAAATGATGACATCTAGCCATGGGTCTCCATTATGATTGAAGGCATGATACTGCTTCCTTGTTGAAGCCAAGGA
>NW_015269935.1:0-390 GCF_001447785.1 Gekko japonicus
AGGTGACTTACAGTGAATATGAACATATCTGAGTTCCTGCCTGTGTGTCAATTAGGTGCACGTGAAGTTGTCATCAGGATGACCCTCTGCAGACTACAGTACAATTGAGTGTCAATGCATGGAAAACAACTGTTGCATGAAACCATTTTACATTGCCCTTCAAAACAACAGTCTTCATATTATCATACAAAGACCATTTCCAGTTAGTTCCAGAGACTGTAACTAGAGTTGCCATTAACATTGGCCTAAAATAAAATCCAAAGCTAATATGGAGAGACTTTTCAAGTCATTTGAATGTACCGTTATGGTGCATTGGCTCTGGACTGCTTTTGAGACTTTTATGTTCTGGAGCAAAATAGTAAGGCATATAATTGAAACACTACCCAGGTT
>NW_015269936.1:0-390 GCF_001447785.1 Gekko japonicus
TCCCCCCCCTCTGCTGGCGCTAAGAACAAGAGCGGTAACAACGAGCGGCTGGCGAGCCGGGAGGCAGGCTGCGGAGGACGCTGGAGACCGCCAGGGACTGCCGGGTGTGTTGTGGGACTAGTGGGGAGTGAAGGCCGGCGAGTCCCCTCCCCTTCTCGCACCGCCAGCACCCGCTTTCTTGGTATCCCTGCCTTCCACGGCTGCTTGTCTCCTGCGTTCCCCCCCCCGCTTGTCCTTCTTTTTCCTTTTTCTGCTATCTGTGCCTGGTGGTCGAGAGTGTGGGGGCGCAGCTTTCCCCGGCGGTGGGCCCGCGGACATCGGCGGAGGGGTTGGGGGAAGGTCCCTCCCCTCTTGCAAGGCCCCCTGGAGAAATTGGAGAGCTGGACGAAG
>NW_015269937.1:0-390 GCF_001447785.1 Gekko japonicus
ACTGTGCGACTGAACAACAACAAGAATGCCCTTCTGCTTCTGTGTGAGTCACTGTTCTACACATCCTGATTGGAAAGGGACTCATCACTCCAGTGACTCATGCAGAGACGGGTAGATTGATTTATGGTATCTATAAATCTCATTGCACAAGCCAAAGTGGTTTTTCCAAATGCCTTTCCAAACTTTCTGTCAATAAAAACAGTGGACAAGACCGTTTTCAGTGAAAGCGGACTCCTGATGAATGATTAGAATGGCAACCAGTTAAAAGGACAGGGCAGTGAACAACAGAGCAGTAAATAAAAAAACCGAATTGTCTGTCAAGCCTGGTTTGTCTGCTTCTTGCCCTTTCTCTTGCCTTCCCGCAATGAGGGGCTGTGGCTCAGTGGCAGA
>NW_015269938.1:0-390 GCF_001447785.1 Gekko japonicus
CAACCCTGTGAAGTAGTCTAGGCTGAGAGAGAATGACTCACCCAAGGAAGGTCACCCATTAAGTGTGTATTGGCTTCTGGATATTCTCTGGTTGTCCAGGGTGGGCAGTCTTGGCCATTGGGAAGAAGCTCCTCCCTGCAGACAGGCAGGGTCATGAACCATTTTTGTGCTGCCTGATGGGAGGGGCTTCTCCCTTGATTCTCTTGGCCCTGTCTGGCTCTCAGGTCCTTGTTAGCCATGCTCGTTGAAGAGCCCGGTGACTGCTTATTAGCCATTAGGTCCTTTTCACCCTATATTTTCACCAGAGAAACAACAGTTCCTGCAGTAGGGGATGCCCTCTCACTCCAAAGTTCTGGCCTTAAGAGAGAGGCAGAAAGCCATGGGGACTCC
>NW_015269939.1:0-390 GCF_001447785.1 Gekko japonicus
GGGGGGAGGGCGTATGTTTCTTGGCGTACTGTTTCACCTAGTTAAACAATTTCACCAGACATGATCCAGTAGATGGGGGGGGGCTCTTTTGCCACTGTCAGCACCCACCTGATAAGCTTTCAAATGAGCTCTGTGGCACACTTTGCCTGATTCAGCACAAATTGTTCCCCAGCAGCAGCCACCATGTCTACCATCACTCTTAAGCTCCCACAGCTCCTCAGTAAACCAAAGAGCCAGAGATCTATTTTGAGAAGGAAGAGGATGCCAGGATGCAACTCTGTCGATTATGCAGAGTCTGCTATTCCAAATGCCCACTAGAGCCTCTGTGGAATTACTGCTGAGGTTCTCAAAAATTCTCCAGAACAGAGCCTGCAAGACGGAGCTCTTCCG
>NW_015269940.1:0-390 GCF_001447785.1 Gekko japonicus
TTGGCAGGGGCAACAGTACCCAAAGCACTCAGGCTGGTCCTGTACACTAAAGAACAAGGTCACTCAATTCAGCCATCGTGCACTTTGTCATATGAATGAGATATTAGCAGCATTTACACGTGTGCTTCCTCAGTAGCTACAACCACACAGGCTGTCTTGGGATGAGGGAAATGGAGGTGGCAGCAAAGAAAGCTAGTAGCGTGGCACTGCCAGCACTTGCACCCACTTTCCCATGCAACTTCTCCACCCTGTGCTAAATCCTCAGGAGCCAGCCCAGCCTACCATGTCGGCAAGCACCAGCCAAAGGAGTCACTAGAAAGCATTTGCTTTTACAGCTGCCAGAATTTTTAAAAGAAAATGTTGGCAACCTGATCTCTCCTCTGGTTCACT
>NW_015269941.1:0-390 GCF_001447785.1 Gekko japonicus
GTATAAGTCAGCTTCACGTGTTCAGTGCACACGAGAATGATTGGTTGGGGGTGGGGGGAGAGTGATTCCTGGGAAGAAGAGTTTTTGCAAAGACAGCAATGCCCTTTGTAAAGCAAGTTTTGTAGATTAAGGACCAGTTGGTACCGTCAAGTGGACATGGTCGTCAGTAAAGCAGCCTTGGGCATCGTGGAAAGATGGGACGTAAACATTTTAATTAAATATGCAGAGGTAATGCAAGCTGTGATTAAAAAACAACAACAGAGTTCCAAAAGCAAAGTCGTGTCTGTCCATCCCCCCAAAACACTTGCCCATCGTGAATACACTGGTTTCCCTGGTTCAGCTGTGGAATAAGAAAGGTTTGCATGTCACCCTGACCTGGATAGCCCAGGC
>NW_015269942.1:0-390 GCF_001447785.1 Gekko japonicus
AATACTTTATTGAAGAGTTGAGCCCTTCTGCATCCATGGAAGTGAATGGGCTTAGAAGGGTGTCACTCTGTCGAGGATAGCACTGTAAGCAGATGACGGTAATTTACTGCTGCTTTGATGCTAGAGTCTTCCGGACATGCTCCAGCTAATTTAGGGGTCATAGCTGGCCAACAACGATATTAAATAGTTAGTTACTCTTTTCAACAGGTGTTTGTGGGTGACAATGAGGATGGTTTTAGGGCAGGGACTTACCTCTGGCAAAACCAGGTGCCTCTTTTCTGAAAAGGTGCAACACAAAGATCATGCATCTTCATCCACCTGCAAATTAGCGTGTTGTATAACTTCCTTTTCTTCAGGCCCAGCCATAGGGGCAGATTTAACCCTTCATTT
>NW_015269943.1:0-390 GCF_001447785.1 Gekko japonicus
TGTTCTGATTTTTAATACAACTGCAGTACCAGGTGGGGCTCGGTGAACTGCCACAAAAGGAAGATTCACCAACCTTCTTACTTATCTTCCCTCCTTTGCTTGTTGGTTCTGTGTATCAGGTCTGCAACTTTCATATCAGTCCTTGAGAAATCAGAGGAAGGAAGAAACAGGGAAGGAGTAGGTTTGGCCACATTAGAGTGTGGGTAATAAGAGAGAAGGGTAAAGTTGTCCTGCTGGTGGTGGTGGTCATGTGGTGCATAAAACCTACTGTCCATGTTAGCTATCAGTTAACCTTAAGTTAAAAGAGATCTTTTATCCTCATTGCAAAAGCAGAAAAATCCCATGTGAATGGAACCAGACACAACCCCAATATTATTTAATTACTTTACG
>NW_015269944.1:0-390 GCF_001447785.1 Gekko japonicus
CACGTGTTAATCACTCTTTGGGTGAAGTTGGGTATTGGATCCTCCTTAAGGATGAATTCCACTTGATTTGTGACCTCAGATCAATCATTAGTACATGTACTTGACACTGGGAGGATTGTAGCTCCCTTGTTTCTCTAAAACCAAAATCCTTAACATTTCTGTTGGTATATCTGTCTGTAACACTAATAAGAAATTTAGGATTGCTTTAAATGAAGTATTTTCATGGTTGGTACTGGTACCCAAGTATAAATGTGTATACGTAGCACCAGATGTAACGTATGTGCACATTTATTTTGCTCTCCTTTTAACCTATAACAGATGCTACTGCTCATGTGTACCATAAAGGGGAAGTACCAAAATTGCACACAGTGTGGATTTCACATACAAGGA
>NW_015269945.1:0-390 GCF_001447785.1 Gekko japonicus
TTTGTCTGGCCATCACTGCATGTTGTGGCAAAGAGTTACCTGGCCTGGCCTGCCTTCCAAGAATGTGAGTATGTCTTCAGCAATGCTGGTGAAATTGTGACAGAGTTGCCAACTTTCTGCGCAACACATGCAGGAACTGTCTTTTGTGCACATGAACTGACAATGGCTCTCAAAAAACCTGCACTAAAACATCACAGTCTATTTGTCAAGCAGCCAAGGAGAAGACTGGGAGGCAGGCTGAGAAAGAGAAGGAGATGGAGGAGGGGGAGATATAACGGTAGGATGAACCCCTGATGGAGTGCTTCTGTTCAGAGGAACAGGACAGTTTCTATCAATGAACACTTGGGCAAGACTGAGATGGCGAGAGAGGAGATCCTACAACTGATAGAC
>NW_015269946.1:0-390 GCF_001447785.1 Gekko japonicus
CTCAGCCAAACCGAATGCACATCCTTAGTGGGAAGCCCATTTCACCTCAAAGATAGTGATCCAGTCCAAGGTACTTCTGGTGACTTATGAAGAAGACAGCTTTAGGTAACTTTGCTACCCACAAACAGAGAATAAACTATTTGTCATGCGAATTACTTAAGGTTCTTATTAATCTACTTTACTAATCTACTGATGTCAACATTCTTTCAGGTAAACCTCCTGCACCATAAACTGGTGTAAGAAGGTCTGAAATTCAACAGTGAATTTCTTCCTTGGCATAGAGATAATTTGGTGGAGACAGCTTTTTCTAGTGAAACTTTGAACAGTTATAGAATTGTTAAAAGTATTAAATTCTGATGGGAATAAAGTGGCCCAGGATTTTTTATGTGA
>NW_015269947.1:0-389 GCF_001447785.1 Gekko japonicus
TTCTCTTCTCCCCTTGCACAGAAGCTGCTCTGGCAGAACGGCCAGAAGGCTTGTGGGGCTTCCAAGAGGCGCTTGAAGGCCGAAGGCTCCCCCGTTCCTCGTGAGCCCCCCCATGCTCCGAAGGCCAGGAGAAGTCTCCTGGGCGACTTCTCTGCCTGCGAAGAACAGCCCCGGGCAGACGTGGACGTCTGGGTCCTGCGAACCCTGGGACTCAAGGACATCGACACGATCGACGAGTCTGCTCCAGCTAACTACAGTGCCCTAACTTCGGACCCTACCCTGGGTCCTTTCTTCCATGGCCCCGCAGAGGCAACAGAGGTGGGCATCGGTAGCGGCCGGCCAGGTGTTTACAGGTGTGATGCCTCGGCCCCTATGGACAGCGGCACGGC
>NW_015269948.1:0-390 GCF_001447785.1 Gekko japonicus
GGGGGGGGGGCAGGCACAGGGCGTCTTGTCCTCCTTGGCAGCCAGAGGATGTGGACATGGCTGTGCCCCTCCGGTCTGGAGAAAGGAAGACGTGAAGGTGGCAGCAGGCGGCGGGCCCCTTCAGCAGCCGACTCAGCTCTCCCCTGCTTCCTTGCAGTGTACAACTGGACGACGGAGGAGGTGGTGCAGTGGCTGATCACCTACGTGGAGTTGCCCCAGTATGAAGAAACCTTCCGGAAGCTGCAGCTCACCGGGCACGCCATGCCGAGGTCAGTCACGCTGCTGGGAGTGGGAGCCGGGGAGCGGAGAGCCCGTGGTTTGGAGCACGGGCATCTCTTGCGCCCGCAGGAAGCTAGCTGAATGCCACGGCTTCCCTGCAGGAGGCCCGGG
>NW_015269949.1:0-390 GCF_001447785.1 Gekko japonicus
CCTTTCTTTTGCTATGTTACACAAATTTGTTTTGCTTTAATTTGACTTCTTAATTGGCGCTCTGAGAAGGTTCACTACTTAAGGTCAAATCAAAACGTCTACTGACATTTCTCCAATGATAGCAAATCTATATACTAATAAGGGCAGGTTCTGCAAGGAGGCGGTGTGAGGGTTCTGAACTGGGGTCACACGGGCGGAGTCATGGGGGGAAACAAAACGGCGTGTTGTCGAGAAATAAAGGGGGGGGGAAGAAATAAAGGCCAAGGAGAAAATGATTTGGTCTTGCAGTCCACCAAACAGAAGAAAAACGGCAGCAACTTGTGGTGTTTTTATTGCTTACATTACAATAGAAAAATCTGTAATATTTCATAGAATCACAGAGTTGGAAGG
>NW_015269950.1:0-389 GCF_001447785.1 Gekko japonicus
GCTAAAAGGACAACTGACAACGGATATTCAGGTAAAGATGACGGACTTCAGCCCGAATATTCTCAAGACTGGTAACATGCTAATCAGTCAATGTGCTGGCCCAGAATGAAATAATAACCTGAAATTAGCTTTGTTTTTCAAACAAATAAACAAACCTGAGATTCATGTATGAAAAAATAGTGTGCAAAAATATTTGTTCTGTCACTGAACTATAATCCTGTAAGCAACATACCCTGTTTGTGCTTTTACTCACCTGTTTTCACAATAAAATCGTGCCAGAATATCTTTGACTTTTGTTTGATTGTTCAGCTGTATTGCCATAGAAACTTTTGAATGCAATGGAGCATGAACTCTTATGACCCCCTCAGGTATGTCAGACTGCAAAAAAA
>NW_015269951.1:0-389 GCF_001447785.1 Gekko japonicus
TGTGTGTGTGTGTGTCTGTGTAAGGTTAAAGAAAAAAAGATCTAAGTTTATAGTGAAGCGAGGCCTCCCACACTTTCTAGGCTGGCTGGAAATTGTTGGACAAGGAGCAAGGAACCAAAAGTAAACTTGCCATAGAGGTTCAGACGTAGGGTAGGGTTCTCTGATAGCCCCTTCAAGGACAGGCTCATATCTGGGTAGCAAGCCGAGACCTCCTCTCCTCCCCAGTGCTTCAGCTGGCACTTTGGCACTTGGGGCACTGTTGCAGTAGTGTGAAAACAGAGGCACTATGAATCTTTCCCCCATACGATCCATTTTTCAAAGTGAAGGCTCCCTCATGAGAAATTTTCAAGTTATTGCTCTTAAAGTGATTCTGGAAGCTGTAAATTTGC
>NW_015269952.1:0-389 GCF_001447785.1 Gekko japonicus
CTTTCTTTCTTTCTTTCTTTCTCTGGTTGCTTCCTCATTAGAAACTCTCTCTAAAACAAACATCAACTGGCTCAACTCTGTTCCTTTTCAGAATTTAGATAATGCCATTGTTCGTCAGTTGCATTCCAGTGTTTTCTGTGTTGTCTTCCAAGTTCTTCAGATCTGATTTGTGGTGATTTTTCCCCCTGTCAACAAGGCAATTGCGATGCTCCACCACCCATGTGTGGAATGAAAAAATGCCGTTGAGGCTACACAAAATGATTTCCCCTTTTAAAATTTCCTTCTCTGTTGCTTCCTCTTCTTACCCTGGTTAATTACTGCAGCGTTGTCTTCCTTCATAGTGCTGGTGGGTGGCATTCCTTTGTCATTTCCTCTTCTCTTGGGGGGGG
>NW_015269953.1:0-389 GCF_001447785.1 Gekko japonicus
GAGGCAGCTTTAGTGCGAAATCAGCCAATGTTACTCTGCTGATGGGTTTCACCTGCTTCCCTTTGTGACTAGAGCTAGATTCAAAATTGGGATTAATCTGAAGTTTAAAATCCTGGTTTATAGGAAGAAAATGAACTTCAGTTACCTGAGGGACCTGCATTTGGGCCTCACGGCAAATCAGAGCTTGATCGAATTGGGCAACTTTGGAATCAAATTGCATTTGCACATAAAAGGAAAAAGTAAAGAAGGAGAAAGTAGAGTGCTAGTGTGGTAACCATCTTGTTTCATGCCCAATCTCAGTTTAATTGTAGTATCTGAATGCAGACATTGTCTCCATAAAAAAGTCTCTACTTGAAATGCAAAGGCAATTTGTCACCTGTGGTGAAGCC
>NW_015269954.1:0-389 GCF_001447785.1 Gekko japonicus
CCCACCCAAACCCCTATTCTAACAGAAGAACAGAGCAAGAAATTAAAAGTTTATATATAACTCAAGATTATGAAAGTTTTCCAAGAACAAAGAGTTTTACAGCTATGATGACCTCGCCCACACAGCATTTATAACATTTTAAAGTGCAGTCCATCACAACAACACTTGAAGACTGACACATTAAATGAAATGGAATTTATTTCTGAGTAAAAATGCATTTGGGCAGACTGAAGTTCACTAGTTACTAGGTCTGGGTTTCTTTAATAGGAATCAGTAGCACGTGTGATTTCAGTTTTTAAAAGAACTCTTGCTATTCTTACTTGCCATGTAGAACAAAACGGACAAAATGAGAAGCCTTTAATAGCAGTTCTGTCTTTCTTTCATTCTTT
>NW_015269955.1:0-389 GCF_001447785.1 Gekko japonicus
TCCTCCTCCTCCTTCTGAGCCCTAGAAGGTCTCCCCGGCCGACTCAAAGCCAGCTCACATTCTATAAATCTCTATTCAAGAGAGTCACAGGCTGGCAGTGAGGGAATCAAGACGGACAGCAGCCAAGACAACTTAATTCCCTCAGAGTGCTTAGAGTGCAAGTTGAATCCAGAAAGGGCTTTATTTGGTGTCGGAGTGGTTTTCTATTCCACGGCTCAAAGGCTGTGGTGTTCTATGTCTCTTGCAAAGCCTTCAGGTACACAAATGGGATCGCCGGCATTTACAGGATATGAGACCAGAGCAGAACCCTAACCTCTGTGTGGGCAAGTGTGCTCATGGAACTGTTTGCCCCGAGGACTTAAACCAGGCCCGTAGCCAGGATTTTTTAA
>NW_015269956.1:0-389 GCF_001447785.1 Gekko japonicus
AAATGATCTCGAAGCAGGAAATATGCAACACTGTTTAACAAGTCACAGGAGCTGGACTTTTGCCTCCACTCACAACACCACATTTATACTTTTTTGTTGCAAAGGGACAGTAAAAGATGTCAGGGAGAACTGTTTCTTCATTTTCCCTCTCAGTTCTACCTCCTCCCTCATTGCACAATCACAGGCACAACTTGTAAGCAGTGCAAAGAAGGAGGAACAGATGAACACGAGACATCAGGCAGCAATATTTTTTTGAGCTGGTGGTCACAGTAGGGTGGTCTGGACCAAGGTTCTCCAACTAAACACAAGTGATCTCCCATAATGCACTGTGAAATCCCTTATTATTAATACAAGCAATTTCTCTATTCTTTCCAGAAATAGGAAACATG
>NW_015269957.1:0-389 GCF_001447785.1 Gekko japonicus
GGGGGGGGGGGGGGAGGGGAGAGGAGGCCCCCTTGCCCAGGTTCAGCCGTTCCCTTACCTGCCGGCAGCTGCAGGGCCCGGATGAATATTTCATGGCTGCCCTTGTGGTTTTCGGCAGCCGCGGGCTGGCTCATCGCCGCGGCCACCAACCGTTTCCCCTCTGCCGCTCATCCGGTGCTATCTCAGCCTGAGCTAATACCCCTACCCCAAGAGATGAGCCCCCATTGTTGTTCGGCTCATGAAAGATTGATAAGGCCGGAGGCCGAGGCCGGGCCGCACAGGCCGGAAGCATCACACCCGGATCCCAGCCCATCTTCCGCGCCCAAGTGTGGGACTGCCCGAGGAAAAAACAGGCCTTTACAGACCTTGGCCTGAGGTGAAAGAGACGC
>NW_015269958.1:0-389 GCF_001447785.1 Gekko japonicus
TTGACTGGAGGAAAATCTTGCTGGACCCCCTGCTGCCCAGCAATCCCCCCTCTCCCCAGCAGCTGAGCCAAAGCTGAGTTGTGGCACAGTTGCTAAAGAGCAAAAGGCCCTGAAAGTGGGCTAAGTGTGTGTGTGGGGAAACCAGAGCTTAGTGCCACCATTTTGAAGGTGGGGCTAAGCTCCATCCCCTCCCTCTGGATTGGCTCTGCCTGCAGTCATTTTCCCTTTAAGTCAGAACAAAGGAGGTTCTTCTTTAAAGGTCCAGCTTAAAAAGGAAAACTCTGGGATCTTTACAAGCCATGTTCAGAAATAGCCTGGTGTCATAAAGAAGCTCTCAAATAAAGACGTTCCATTTTCATTCCCCTGTAACAGGCCAGATTAACCCCCCG
>NW_015269959.1:0-389 GCF_001447785.1 Gekko japonicus
TCTCAGAGACTGGTTTGAGAGTAAGCAGGCTAAAACAGTTTGTTTTCAGATAGGGTTTGTGCCTTCAGAGGAATAGGTAAGAAAACATTTCTCAAGAGATTTTGTAATAGAGGCTGGTTTTTGGGATAAAGCCAGCTAATTTCAGTCAGTGCTTAAAATAAGCGCCTCGTTTTCAGGGGTAGCAGGCTAAGTAATTGGAATTTCCAAAAGGAGTTCACACTTATACTGTGAGACTCCTAAGGTTGGGGAAAAGCTGAAGACTCACCTCACCTTGTTAACTGAATCGTTATAACTTTGTGAGCTCAGCAAATGCTGTGTATTTTACATGTACAGTTTCAAGCCTCTTTACTGAACAAACTCGTGCCATCCAAGAAAGTTAATAAAAGTTG
>NW_015269960.1:0-389 GCF_001447785.1 Gekko japonicus
ACTCGGCGCCCGCTCCCCGACGCCCCTCCTGCTGGTTCGCCCGGGGCTGCCTCTGGGGCGTCCCCTGGTGGGTGGGTGAGACAAAGCCCCCCTCCTCTACTCTACTGGACAGTCCGGGCACGGCTTGTAGACCGTTTCTTCTGGATCCACAAAGAGGTTAGGAGGAAGCCTTGGATTAAAGAGCAGGTCGCTGAACAGGTGCCCGGAGCCCTTCTTATGCCTGGGTTGTCTGGCCTCGGTTGGCACCCAGTCCTAAAGAAATGTGACGAGACTTGAGGTTTCCATCGCTTTGAGTGCTCAGCTGCGCTGGGAGGGCAATTACTATACTGGCTCCGTGATCTTTTAAAGGAAAAGGAAAAGTCCATTGCTTTCAAGAATGTCTAAATCAA
>NW_015269961.1:0-389 GCF_001447785.1 Gekko japonicus
CAGAGTTGTCAGGATAAAAGGGAGGAGAGAAGGATGTAAACTACTTTGGGACTCCATTAGGGAGAAAGATTGGGTATAAATAAAGTGAATACATTTAATTGTGGAGTTAAGGTAAAAGATGCAGCCTACATGTTTTCTTATATTTCTGAAATGAAAACAGCTATAGAGGCTTTAAAAAACCCTGGGAACTAGTAGATTATGATAGGATGTTATGACATAATGCTGTAAGAATTGGCAATTCCTCATTTATTAGCCATGGGAGGTTGAGGGCAGGGCAAACTGCCATGTGGGTGCTTCCATTGCCACTGTAAATGCCTCTCTACCTTTGCTCCAGTGAGAGCTACATAGAGAATTGTATCTGTGGGAAAGCAGCCTAAGTTTAAATCACA
>NW_015269962.1:0-389 GCF_001447785.1 Gekko japonicus
TGATTGGCTGTCTTGAATGTCAAGCATTTTGGCTGGTCCCCCCTCTCCCGCTTGTGTCAGGAGTGCCCGGGAACGGTATGGCACCCTGAATTACACTAAAATCAAATACCCCCCTTACAAGCTAAAGCCAATGAGCAAAGTTTGTGCGGGCGGGCAAAGAAAGTGGGCAAAAGCTAAAGCCGTTGGTTCCCAGCACAAGATTACAGCAGCTGGAACTTCCAAGGTCAGGCAACAGAAAACACACAGGCAGTGAAACCAAGACACAGGCTGAGGAGGCGTCCCCCCTCCACACATTCCAGGAGTATGGCAGAGCTACCTGACACAGGCTCGGAAAGGAGGCCCAGACAGGATCAAATAGGCGAGGAATCATTCATGCTGATTGGCTGGCC
>NW_015269963.1:0-389 GCF_001447785.1 Gekko japonicus
CCATTTAGTCTTGCACCAATAATTAGTGCCAGGCGAGTGAAAACTGAAAGCATGAAGCGGTGGAAACACATTCAGTGCTAGACCAGAGAATTGCCACTGTGAATGCGCCCCAGGTTGCATGCAGCTCCCAGCAGATTGCTGGCATGGTGCCATACCGATGACGGTCTCTTATTCTTCCCTCTTCCTGTCTTGAATGCTTGGTCAGGCTGTGAAGGTTTTGAGGACTGCTGAGTTCGTTCCCTACGTGGTGTTCATCGAAGCGCCAGATTTCGAGACGCTACGGGCCATGAACAAAGCAGCTCTGGAGAGTGGCGTGGCTACCAAGCAACTGACGGTGAGATTTTTCGTTTGCCAGCATGACACTGGGTGGAAATGTGAAAGACCTCTCT
>NW_015269964.1:0-389 GCF_001447785.1 Gekko japonicus
CCCCCCCCCCCCCCCCCCCCCGCGGTCTCCCTTCAAGGTTGGAATACCTGCGCGCTCTACTGAAAGAGGGTGTGAGTTGCAACCACCAGTGCTGTGCTTTATTTTTAGAGTATGAGAAATGGCCTGGGAGTATGCCGTGTCAACTCAGTTTCTCTCTGTGCCATGTGCCGGACCCAGGATTCAAATAAACCTTTGCTCACAAGCATTACCTTGGCCGGCACTCTGTCGCTTTGGCCTTTGAAGCGACACCCCTGAGCTGAGGAGCAGAAAGAGGATTTCCCCCTGGCTTCTTGTGGTGTGCTTGGATTGGTTCCCCAGTTGTTTCCTTGGCTGACTTCTCAGCTATCTGTGGGGGGGGGGTGTCAGGACCCACAGCCCAACAACGGAGC
>NW_015269965.1:0-389 GCF_001447785.1 Gekko japonicus
CAGGAAGAAAAAAATAGGGAAGAAGCAGAGGGAATATCTTTTTAGCTGTTTGTTCACACTAGGACTTTCTCAGGCTTTCCCCACAGAATATAGAAAATGTTGTCATGGAAAGAAATAGTAAGCATGTTAATCATAGCTGTAACTTTCCTCATTGGCTAAAATGAGAAGGTGGGTGTCTCTTAGTGGGGACTAGTAGGAAATGCCAATGTTCAGTGGGCAGTGAATACCCAGGGGACAGGTTTCAAATGTTGTTTCCATGTGGATCTGACCATCATGATATCCATGTAAGAGGCCTTTTGAGGACCTGGTCCATCACTTGCTGAAGTGTGACCCAAATGCCATGGAATCTGACAGCATCCTCACAAAGAAGATGAGTCATTGGTGGGTTG
>NW_015269966.1:0-389 GCF_001447785.1 Gekko japonicus
TTCTTAATTTGGGTAGGGAAGGAACCCAAAGCAATACATGGAGGCTGACGTGAGAGGAGATGCTCATACACTGGGTCCAGACCATGTAGGGCTTTAACCATCAGCTTAAATCAAATCTTGAAACATACAAGTGGCCAGTGCAGATGAGCAATTAATGGTACTCAAATGTGCTTATTTTGCATAGGTTTGCTTATGTTGCATCCAGTATTATTTCCATTCAGTAGCTGAGATTTTCATTATTTGCAGTATTTTGCACTTGCAGACATTCTTAATTGCCAAAGAATGCTCAGAACTAAACAAGGTAGTCTTCTAGGGCTCAGTCACATCTGTCACTATAGTGCTGACCCAAGGCCTTCAAAAAAAGAAATATAGGCCCCGGTCACACGGGA
>NW_015269967.1:0-389 GCF_001447785.1 Gekko japonicus
ATCAAGTATACGTGGATCTCTCCACTAGTACTCCAATTTTCATACAAAGGGAAAACTCACAAGCTATCTACTCCGGAAGAAGGTCTTAGGCTCCTACAACAGAATGACACCGAAGTACCCATGGAACTCAACAGACGTTCACAGAAACGTCGGCCCTCGGGCTCCCTGTCGCCACCGCTGAGAGACACTCCACAAGCTTCAGCTTCATGATAACTAGACGATAAGTAGTTGGTGATTATTCAGGTCCTGGAACTTTGCTTACAGTTGGAGTAAACTTAAACTCTGCTAATATATTTAAAGAGACACCTTTTTAAAGCCGTTAGCTTAATCTTCACTAGCTCCCCATACGACTCAACCCTTTCTTAAGGAAGTTGTAGAGGAAGGAGGTC
>NW_015269968.1:0-389 GCF_001447785.1 Gekko japonicus
TTCACTGCCAGTGGCTGTAGCGATGGACACTAGCATAGATGGCTTCAAAAGATTCACAGAGGGTAAGTCCACCAATTACTACTAGGCCATAATGACTAAGGGAATCTCCAAGTCCAAAGTAGGGAGGTGGTGACCCCCACCATTTTTCTTGGGTTCCCCCCCCCTGAGACATATATGAAACACTTTCTTACCAATCCTATACTATGCTGCTTCTGTAGCATAAAAGCATAACTTATAATACCGTATAAAATAAAAAGAGCCAGTGAGACTCACTGAGGGGAAGCCAGACAAAAGAAAAGAGTCTTCACCCACTGCTGGAAGACAATGAGAAGGGAAAGTCAAATCTCCCTAGGGAGGGAATTCCATAATGTTGGAATTTTCCATAATTT
>NW_015269969.1:0-389 GCF_001447785.1 Gekko japonicus
AAACCCGGTTCTCCCAGATTAGAACTTGCGCACTAAACCACTACATCAAACAGCTGGCAGCTGGAGTTCTCCCGGAATTACAAGTAATCCGTAGACTACAGCGCTAATTTCTCCTGAAGGCACTTTTGGAGGGTGCACTATGGTATCACATCCCTACTGTGCTCTCTCCTGTCCCCAAACTCTGCCCTCCTCAGGCATCACCACCACCACCACCACCAAATCTTCAGGAATGTTCCAAGCCAGAGATGGCAACCCTAATGGTAGAGCACTGTGTGGAAAAGAGCCATTGCAGTATAGTGGTTAGAGTATTGGGTAAGACCTGGGTTTCAACCCCTGCTCACTCATGGAAGGTCGCTGGGTCAGTCATTCTCTCTCAGCTTAATTTACCT
>NW_015269970.1:0-389 GCF_001447785.1 Gekko japonicus
AAACTCTGTGGTAAAACCATAGAGGTTTCAGTAATTCCTAGAGAACTATGGTGCATGTGACACTGGGTTTTTTTCTCCTGCTGCTGCTTGGAGTGGTGGTAGACAGCATAGGGTACTAGTGGAAGGCCTCCCACCTTATCCTATGCTCACTCAGAAACCCATGGTGCTATCAACAAAGATGCCTGCCAGGACAGTGGCAACAAGGAGGAAAACAGCACCAACACAGTATAAGCCCTTTAAGGCCTAATTCTACAGCAACCAACAGCTGCAAGGACAACTGCAGCAACTAGAGGGAATGCTGCAAAAACAGTAACATAGTATAGGCCTTTTAAGGCCCTGCTTGAATCACTGCCAACAGCTGCTGGCTGTTTAGCCTGGCCAGGGCAATG
>NW_015269971.1:0-389 GCF_001447785.1 Gekko japonicus
CTGTCAAACTGCCAAGTTTTGCTCATCAAAAAGCAGTTGAAATGTAAATTAGGATGAGCAGGTTCTACAATGGAAACATTTGGTGGATGGTGGAATGATTCCATACTGCTTGGCCAAAACTCTGGGGTAGATTGAGAGGTACTTAGTGGATTGCAGAATCAGGTCCAGACACTTGCCATATGCCTTCCTCCAACATAGCAAGTGGCTTGTGAAGAAACTGACCTTTTTGATGTGTTGAAGACTTCCTAACATGCAAACTGCAGGCTTGGCTTAGTCCTGAGACACTTAAGAGGGGTCCACATAGAAGGAACACTTTGAATTTGATGAGAGAAAGTAATTCTCTCTACCCCACTCCCCCAAATAAGAACACAAGAAGAGCTCTGCTGGAT
>NW_015269972.1:0-390 GCF_001447785.1 Gekko japonicus
TGTGCTCCTAACCACTACACCAAACTACTGAGTGTGGGGCATTTGGAAGACTGTCTTAACTTAGCCTGTCTACCCATTGAGATCTGTAACAGAGGCCCTTCTCTGGTTACCCTACCACCTGGTGAGCGGTGACCAGAGCAGGGCCTTCTTGGTTGTGGCTCCCTACCACTGGGGGCCCAGTAGGAAAATGAGGTGGAAGTACCCTGAGGTGGTAGAGGAGACCACACATTTTGAGACTGCATCTGGCAGATCCCAGCTTTGAATGTTCCTTTGCATTTAAAAAAACACACACACTCCCAGCAGGCAGAAAACTAGCTCAGAAAGGAGAAAGTTTCGACCGTTCTCTTCCCTTCCTATGCGGATTTCTACATGAAAGGAGTTTTTAAAAAA
>NW_015269973.1:0-389 GCF_001447785.1 Gekko japonicus
CTGGCTCCACAGCTGTGAATTTTGTATTGAGAAAATCTACTGACTCCTCCTGCATGAACACAATATGCAAATCAAGGAAATATGAACATAATTTTTACAATTTATTATTCTTTTGTTAGATAGGACAAGTAGCAAAATAAATTCTAAACTATATTTTATTTCTAGAAGAACTTTATTAATTTACCCTTCAGCAATCAGATAATCTCCTGACACTGCTATATGTTATCTTAAAATACTGTGACCCATATACCCCTTATATTGGTCCTCCTTGGTTCTCTTGCACACTGTCTGCCATAGCTTCCTTTGGGGTCTAAGCAGAGTGATGCTGGCAACAGTACTCTGAGGAGAACGGCAGGTGAGAGGAAGGCCAAGCGCCGAAGAATAGATTA
>NW_015269974.1:0-389 GCF_001447785.1 Gekko japonicus
GGCATTTATACCCTGCTGAGGTTCCCTCCTTTCCTCACACTTCACCCTCTCCGGGCTCCACCTTCCAAATCTCTGGAAATTGCCCAACTGGGAGTGGGCAGCTCTGTCTCCATGTCTCATTTAAACTGGGCTGCTTCACCTACTTGTGTGGCATTAGCACACCAGAGAGATTTATGGCCCATATGGGCTGTATGCCAGCATGCTAATGCTGCATGCATAGCATCCGAGGGAGGGAGGGCCCAGTTGCATACAGTGCTGCATGAACGAGGCCCTGATGCTGTGTTTAGTTTGGGCCTGGTTCCCAAGGCAGCGCACCGAAGATCACAGCCCCAATATTGCTTATGAAAAACTCTTGCGGTGTGATCAGCAAGTGAAAACACAACACGACA
>NW_015269975.1:0-389 GCF_001447785.1 Gekko japonicus
AGAGGAGACTGATGCTCCTGGAAATCCTGTGCTCTCTGGTTTAAAGTTTGCCGTAATAAAAAAATAAATCTCCTTGTGTATGGCTGTGAAGCGCAGTCCACCAGGTGAATTTGACTTGCGTTGGAACTGCCACCAACCTCCCAGGAAAGAAACGCCGTGCTTTGGAGTAAGCCCTTAATGGATTGTCTTCTGAATACTGTTTGAGTACCCTGGAGCCTTCACAAAAATCCCCCGTGGAATAGCCTTGTTCATTTTTAATTAATTATGTGCAATGTAAATTGGCACACAATCATATTTTTAAGTTAAGGGGGGGAAGCGTATTAGCTCTGAATGAAGGTTTTCCACGTATACGTATTAAGAGAGAATAAAGTCACAGTTTTCAAGCACAA
>NW_015269976.1:0-389 GCF_001447785.1 Gekko japonicus
CAGCTTAGAGGGAACACTGGTTATATCCATACACAGTAAAGATTTCAGATTTTTTCACACTCACCGCTTTGTGAAAAATCCCCTTACTTAATTTTGCTTCTCCCATAACCAAAACTGGATTCACAGTGTGCCATTTTCTCTCTCCTTGTGCCATATTTCCCCCGTAAAATGTGTGCGTTGAACAACTTAATTTGGGGCATCAATAAATAAGCATTGTATATTGTAGGTATAAATTTCATACAAAAAAGGGCTTCAGTACACAGTACCAAATGCCCCTCTGTACATCCAACAGCGGAAAGCAAAGAACCCAAACTGTTGATAAAAGAATATGAAGAAGAGAGGAAATGGGGAATGTGTGCTCATCCCTAACAGAAGCACATATTTTAAAT
>NW_015269977.1:0-389 GCF_001447785.1 Gekko japonicus
CCCCCATCCAAGTACCAACCAGAGAGGCGGACCCTGCGGAGCTTCCGAGATCCACTGAGATGGGGTGTAGGTGGATTGTCATTTGTGCTGACAGTGGTCTGTCGGGGAGGGAGGGACCGAGAAAGTGGAGCAGCAGGAACTCTCCTTGTAGCTCCGTCTCTGTACCATCTGATGCCAGGCAATTGCCAAGCAGAGATGGCATTTCCCACCCACTTGTGCTCCTGGGGCACAGAGCAAAGGTGGTGTCCTCTTCTAAATTGGGGCGGGTTGAAGGATGTAGGTTGGCACCGTGGGGAGAGCCTCCAGCAGTGTTCTCGCCCCCACCCACCCCAGTCCTTTTACCACCTCTGTGCCTCAAGAGGTTCTTTGGTTAGATTCCAGGCACTGTT
>NW_015269978.1:0-389 GCF_001447785.1 Gekko japonicus
AGTAGGGTCAGAACTCCAGAAGCCCTCCCTTTGTTGTCCCCCAAGCACCTTCTCCTTGACTATTGCCATCTACCAACATCTAGGCTATCCCAGGAATGTGTCATAGTTGTTGAATGCCAACACTCACATTGGGAATAGCTTTGCATATCCATTTCCATCCTACAAATACAGCTGTGTCTGCATGTGCTTTTCCTTTAAGCTTAAGGCAGGTGTAGGAACTTGAATGCTATCCTTGTGATTTTGGTGCAAATAAACATATGAAGTTGTCTTATACTAAGTCAGAGCATTGGTCTACCAGGGTCAATACTGTCTACTCTGATTGGTAGGTTCTCCATGATCTCAGACTCAGGTCTTTCAAAACACCTGCTACCTTATTCTTTTAGTTAGAG
>NW_015269979.1:0-389 GCF_001447785.1 Gekko japonicus
GGGGGCAGAGTGTGTGTCCATATGTGATGAAGTAATACTTCATCTCAGGTAACTCTGATCCAGTGGCCTGTGGAGCAGTAGAGAAGATCTTCTTGGGCGGCATAGCAGGAGAGTTCTTCCAGGAGTCCTAGTTGAAGTAGGAGTACAGCTCAAAATAGCCACATAGTCATCCAGAGATAAATGGGAGATGTCTCTGTACACTTGAGGCAATCCCTAAGTGCAGAAAAGTCTTAAATAAAAAGGAGGTGGTAAAATAAAATTACAAGTTTTAAAATGCCAAGATCATGGGATTTCATCAGAAGGTCTTGGACACCATTTTGGATTGCATAGGCAACTCTGGCAATCTGAAATGGCTGCTGCACCTTCACCTTGACACTGAAGGTGAGTTA
>NW_015269980.1:0-389 GCF_001447785.1 Gekko japonicus
TCCTCCATCCCCCACCAGTGGCCGGGGGGGACGGACCTGGAAACCCTCACTACTTTTTCCTTCCAAGAACTTCCTAATATACAGTACAACAGAAGAGGCTGGATTGAAGCCAACATCGAAATGATTTAAAAGACTTGCTAATTTTTTTTAAAAAAAGATCCGACTCAAGGCTGTTAAGCCTAGAACTTTTTTCATAGGCGGCTTTCTCCCATTTCATCATTTTGAATCAATATTTTACTATAAATCCGCCTCTCCCTACTGTTTCCTATGTCATATTTCATCATTTCTAATCAATATATTTTTTCCATAAATCTGGCTCTCTGCATTTTTCTCAACATATATAATAGCGGCAAAACATATAAGCACCAACAGAAAGAAAGAAAAAAAAA
>NW_015269981.1:0-389 GCF_001447785.1 Gekko japonicus
TTTTTTTCTCCACCAGCATCCTGTTTCTGAAGCTCCTTTCATATTCTGAGGCAAATAAAATATACGATGAACCATTTTCTAAGTATTCTTTTCTATCCAATGACAACCTGACACAAGAAAAATAATTTTGGAATAAAATAAAAACCCTTTCTTCCACGCTGTTCAAGGAAATCCACACGTCACCACTGTAGCCCCAAATACCCCTGACATGCCAATTCTCCATTTTACTTGGGAGCATCCCAATTCCAGCAGGACGTCTTCCCAGTCAATGTTGTTTCAGACGGCACTCAGCACGATGACTACCAAAGTCAACTATGCTGCTGCTCCTCACATAACAAGTGTGGTTCAGTACGAGCTTCTGCATCCAACTGCCTATTTCAGACAAAATG
>NW_015269982.1:0-389 GCF_001447785.1 Gekko japonicus
TATTTCCACAATGAGACTTTTTCCTAGTTGATTAATAAAATCAGAAACAAGCGAAGATGTACATAATGAAAGATATACATCAAAAGTGGTTCAGAATATCATAGTCACTAATCACATTGTAAACATATAAGCATATGAATGCATACAATAACCAAACATTATACTATGTTCAGAACGGGAAATGCTCATAATGTGTTGATAAGTATAGTGCACCGTGTCTAAAAGGTGAAGCAAAAATTCATGGCTAGTCACTACAGGATTCTATCTAAAAAGAAGCAAAGTGACAATAGATCAGAGTGAATGTTTTGAGCGTAATAGAGTGAGATATATTAGATTATGTGGTTAACACTCGTTTGTTAAGACATATTCCAAGAATGGACTCCATTTCT
>NW_015269983.1:0-389 GCF_001447785.1 Gekko japonicus
CCCGGAAGGGCCTCCATCTGACAGCAAACAGGATAGGAATGCATAGACCAAAAATCTGACATTGTGAGCCAATTTTATATATTTTTAAGTTTGTAAAACATCATCATCAGACAGTCAGCCTTTATTGGCATATCAGAATGTAAAACTAAAACCACAAAATCAGCCATTTAAGTGAGATAATCTGGTACTCAGGCTGCAAATGGCAAACCCAGCCGCTCAGCAGTAGATCATATGCTATGGATACAGCCCCCCCCGCCCGTTCAATCTCACACATGAACTCACACATGACTATGCATGAAGCTGCCTTATAGTGAATCAGTCCCTGGGTCCACAGTCTACTCAGACTGGCAGGGGCTATCAAGGCAGAGGTCTTTCAGATCACCTACTGC
>NW_015269984.1:0-389 GCF_001447785.1 Gekko japonicus
CTACTCACCACAACAGAATTTCATGCAAGCTTTCAATCTTTTCGTTCAGACATATTAAAAACCTTCCATGAACTTTTAAAACCGGTCACCGACCAACTACAGGCTATGCAGTTTACTGTACAAGAAGTTGCCTCCACGGCAGATACAGCGTTGGACTCCAGCATAGCTAACCAAGAAAGCATCAGAAACCTAGAAACACATGAAAAGTGGGCTAGGGACAAGATCCTAACCCTCGAAAATAAAGTCCGAGAACGGAACCTCAAACTAAGAGGCTTCGAAGAAAAAGTGGAAGCAAACACAGATCTGGCAATTTTCATAGCCAATTGGCTTACCTCAGCTCTTCAACTCGAGGACGGCGTGGCTCCATACATCATAAAGGCGTACAGGCT
>NW_015269985.1:0-389 GCF_001447785.1 Gekko japonicus
ATTTAAAAAATAAATATTTTAAAAAAAAAGTCAGAACTCAAAAAAAATAAAAAAGAATTTATTTCTTATAATGGTACTTTTTAACACATGGTGGCAGACAGCTAGCTGGACTGTTCGTGGAAAAGCAAACAAATGCATATGGATTCATCCAAACTGTGTGGCGAATAATTAATTCCCTGATTGTGACTAGCAAGTAGGATTCAAGCTGAGCAGGTGGGTGTTCATGCATCCCTGAAAGGTTGTTCTTCAAGTTCATATTTGTACAAATTGCATCAACATCACAGTTGCTAGGACAGTTTCCAAAATTTTGTCTATGATAGTGAAGGTGCTTCCAAATCAGTTTCCTTGCTGCATTATACATAGTACTAGCAGTAAAGCCCGTTGTGGAA
>NW_015269986.1:0-389 GCF_001447785.1 Gekko japonicus
CATAGCAGGACGGTGTCCGACTCTGACACCCACAAAGTAACAGTAAGTTGGAATTCTCAATGAATACTGCCAAAAAGTTGTTATTTAAGGCAATTACCACAGGTACTGATCCGTAGCAAATGTTCTTGGCTCACAGAAATATTCCCTTGTAAGGTTTCCTGACCAGTCCTGCATAAGCACTAATGGGCCAGAGGACAAAAACTCTGATGACTACGAGAAAAGACTTCATTCAGCCAGCAGGTGGAGGACATTGTATCGAAGAAATTACCCACAATCAGGGACAACGAGAATTTTTTAATAATAGGTCTGCAAAAGAATTACCACCCCTGATTCCTGGCATACCTGTTAGAATCCAAGCAGAAGGAATGAACCACAAGCTATGGACAGAA
>NW_015269987.1:0-389 GCF_001447785.1 Gekko japonicus
TCACTGCTGGGGGAGGGTTGCTGTCTGGTGACAGACGCGGGGAAGCCTTCAGTGTTGGCCGCAAACTGACCTCCTCACGCCTCCCTCTGCGTCAGACACACGGCTGGGGAGGGGGCCGGCGGACTCCTGTGCCTCCGGCACGTCGCGATTTGGAGACCTGACCTCCATCCCGAGGTGGGGGAAGTCTGAGTCGCCCCGAGATCTTCCAGGAGAGACAGGTTCCCCGTGTCGCGTGTCGGACCCAACCCACGATTGTATGTGTGCTGGGAAGGGGGGGTTCCGGTTTCCCTTCCCTGCTGCTCCCGAACTGTTAGCCCCTCTCCCGAATGAGCTGAGATCTGGCTTTTGTCCTCTGTGTTGTCCTCTTAAAACACCCTCCCCCCCCACCC
>NW_015269988.1:0-389 GCF_001447785.1 Gekko japonicus
TCAGTAAACAGTGATATACGACTAAGATTGCAAAAATTAAAGACAATGCAAAGAAGTATGAAACAGGATATATAGTAAACAAATGCAGAAAGTGGAATTAGAACAGCGTGCCACATTGCAGTACAAATGTGAAAATAAACACAAGGACTAGACTAGTCCTTTTCCCTTTATAAGAGTGTCCTCCTGAACCATTACATTATACTATAGCCCTGTTCCCTTTATAAAAATGGCCTATTGGACAATTTAGTTCTCCACAGTCTTTTTGCTTTGGGGAAGAGATGTTATTTATTTATTTATAATTTAGGTTTGTTAATTGCTCAATCCCTGAGTACTCAGTGCTCTGAGTGATGAACAACACCAAACAGCAACAACAGTGTGTGTGTGTGTGT
>NW_015269989.1:0-389 GCF_001447785.1 Gekko japonicus
CTCAGCTTAGAGGGAACACTGCACTGCGACTCTCCAATGGGGTGTCCTATTCTCATTTCAGGGCCTCGATTCCTTTGAAGAAGTGACTGTGACTTTCCCGAGGGCGCAGCAGGTCTGCCTGGGGGCTTCTCGGAAGCAAGGTAAGAGGATTTTTAAATTAAAAAATCTGCGTAGAATTGCCGTGGCCAGGGGAATCTTTCTCCCATTTTGCTGCCCAGGTTTCTCCTTTGGGGACAGGTGACACTTCACCAGCCACCATATGGTCTGTGTCCTCGAAGCCTGTTGTGCTGTGTCTGGGGGAATGACTGGCCCCTGCTGAGATCACGAAGGCTACAGAACCACACGAGTAGGGTTGCTAGGTCCCTCCCGGCAACTGGCAGGGGACTTAC
>NW_015269990.1:0-389 GCF_001447785.1 Gekko japonicus
AAATCCAAGATTGGCTCAGAACAAGAAAACAAATCAGCTGTCAGACTCAATTATTCTCTATAAAAATAAGAACTGGCAAGAGTCTGCAGGGTTTTGTGCATTAACTTATTTTTTAATTACTATAAGGGTTTTTTCCCTTGCTCTGCATGTATTATTTCACTTGTTTTTAAATAGAAATTCAGAGCACTTTGATAAATGATTGGAAAAATTGTCGGAGCTTCTTTAAGTGCTGCTTTGCCTCCACATTTTTGGCCAGAATAATTGCTATTATTATGACTACTTCTTAACTTCTTCCAGCTACTGAATGCAGTACAGGACTCCCACAAGAGTGGTATAGGGCAGGGGAATTAACAATTCAGTCCTATCCAGTCTAAACTCACTGATCTCAG
>NW_015269991.1:0-389 GCF_001447785.1 Gekko japonicus
TGTTTTAAAACCAAATATGTAAAAACCAAATATGAAATTTAGTTATCTTTTAAAATTAGAGACATATAACATGAGGCACGTTTTTAGCTTGTCCGTAAATCCAGCTCAAACCACACGTTCCGTGTGAGACTGGATCTGCTGATTATTATTCTTTTAACCTTAAACAGCAGTCATGGGTTGGGAGAGAGAAGATTTGGTTCAGGTCGCAGTTAGTAGTTAATTCTTTCTCCCTGAGCCATTTTCCCAATAGAAATCAGGACACTCCTCCCCACCAGCCGCTCTTGTCCCTAGTAGGGACCTGGGGACAGTTACTCATGTTGTAACTGCCTTTTCTTCCCCATTCCCACTAGAACAAAAATAAATGGCCAGGGCAAGAAGCAGCCCCCCCC
>NW_015269992.1:0-389 GCF_001447785.1 Gekko japonicus
TTTCTAGAACTTGTTCATCTCTACCCAAATGAAAACCACAGATCACGCAGGTTCATACAGGAAGAAGTGATCCTTGCTACACTCTGACCCCCAGCAGATTAGAGCTTTGATTTGTGTCCACGAATGGCCTTGAAGTCAATAAAGATCTTTTAATATTGGGGAGAGCTTAATTCCTGCAACAGCTTGGCTGCTATATAGGGAATCACTTGAAATTTCCAAACGCAATGCAGTAATCCTCCTTGGATGGTTTATGTCAAGTGTTATCCCACACTTTCAACATGTTTTTAAAGCAGGCTCTCTCTAACCAGGAGGGTCCAGAGCTGGCACACTAGCCCAAGTTAAATGCCTTCTGTGCCAAAGAAGTCACTTGGATCTCCAAAGCAAAGGAT
>NW_015269993.1:0-389 GCF_001447785.1 Gekko japonicus
GCCACCGTTTGGCCACCCCTGAAATAGGACACACTTCACATTTTCTATGATCCCTATGATCTGTCTGAAAATGATGTACCTAAGATATGGCCTTTGGAAATTGCAGATGGTAGTGCATTTAGTTTTGCAAACATAATTGTTCATCTGTATCTTGGAACTGCAAGGTTAAACAAATGTTTTGGGATTGTAAAGAGCTGGAATACCCATATGGAGAGCCCAGCAGATGACACTATTGATATCAATCTCCATAATCAACTACTTGATAGTGTTACAAGCTAGGGGCCACCACAACACAGAAACTATTTTCTCTGGGCATTGTGAGATATTCAATTTTTTCTACTACAGCCTGATTCTGTGAACTGGAGAAATTATCTTGTTTCAGCTATTAT
>NW_015269994.1:0-389 GCF_001447785.1 Gekko japonicus
TCTGAGCTCTTCAAAACCACCCTGGCGTGGTGTGCTGGTCAATGACAAACCTACTCTGGTCAGCCTGTCCTGGAGGACAAATTAGGTGCTGATTGAAGCTCGGGAGGGGAGCGGCAGGGAGCTCCAGGGCAGAAAGAATCGCGACACTCAAGGAGAGGGTCTGCTTTGCGTCCTCACCACTTCCAGCTTGCTTTTGGGAACCCGGCAGATGCAGTTCGTGCCGAAGTTGGTGTCCCGCGTCTGGATGCAGCGCAGGCAGCAGAGGTTTTCGTAGCCCTGTTTCTTCCACTTTGCAATCAGGTTTTTGTCAGCGTATCCTTCTTTGATGCAGTACTCGTACAGTTCTGCAGGGTGGAGAAAACATCAATATTGTGCTCGGTGGGGGGGGT
>NW_015269995.1:0-389 GCF_001447785.1 Gekko japonicus
CAAAATGGCCACCAAGCCCCGCCCACTATACTTCTCCAAGGAAATGCCTGACAATGGCTGCAATGGAAACTGAAACCTAACACCTTTTTCCGGCCCCGAAAAACCAGACTTTTCCCAACAATTACGAGTCAGTACCCCGCAGCCGCCGCCTGCAGGCTGCTAAAAACTTGCAGGGATCTCTTCCCTCTGTCAACCTAAAGGGTGGTGAGTGTGTGTGGGGGGGTGAGGTACGAGAGGGGGAGAGGGCAGCCCAAACCAAATGCCGCCAAGGACACAGAAGCCCGCAGGCCACTCAGCGCCAGCCGCCCGTTAGCCCCCAATGCCCCCCGCGCTACCCTCGCGCGTTCCCTACAGGCACCAAAATCACCCAGGCGAAGCCGCGCCTAGCG
>NW_015269996.1:0-389 GCF_001447785.1 Gekko japonicus
CTGCTTTGAGGCTCCTTAAGGTGGAGAAACACAGGGTATAAAACCCAGCTGTTTTTCTACTTCTGCTTACATCAATACAAGCCAGTCAGTACCTTCAGCAGCAATGCAACACAATATTCGCTTTTTGCAGATAACTACACTTCCGCTGCAAAAGTCCTTAGAGAAACAATCCAATTATGAAACTAGTTGTATATGTGATAGCTCATAGTTATGCACAGATAAGCAAATTCAATTTCAAAAGTGACTACTCTGCATAATGAAACGTGCTTCCTGGCTGCTCTGAATGGTAAGGTCCTCTCAAGAGAGCAGCCCAGGCTTGAAAGAGAGTAGTCAAAGTTGCTTGGCAAACCACAGGGAAGGAGTTAAAATGAGAGAGATTTGGGCTACAG
>NW_015269997.1:0-389 GCF_001447785.1 Gekko japonicus
GGTCAGTTTCACTCCCCTCTGCTTCCAAGGGGATGGAAATTAAACTGACCCATTCTCCCTCCCCTTCGCTTCCCCAGCCATGGCAGGCCAACTGGGGGAAGCAAAGACATATGCAATTTGTTTTCCCTTCCCTTCTCTTCCTTTCTATTCCCTTCTCTTCCCTTCCCTTCCTGATTCGGAGATGGGCACCTGAATAAAAGCCAAAAAATACTGGGGTGGGGTATTTATTCCGTTTGGCAAAGCCAAATGCACACCCCTGTTAACAATCCAGATGAACAGCATTAGCTCTGATGTGAGACAAGTCTATTGTTTTAGCGTATGCAAAGCTGTACAGTAGGTAGAAGGGTTGCAGCATGGTCTGACCAAGATTCTTACACCTTCCAGGGTCT
>NW_015269998.1:0-389 GCF_001447785.1 Gekko japonicus
GAGAGAGAGCCCCATTGCCTGCTTTCTGACCTTCACTTTCTGCGCGGAAGACAAAGATCCGGTGACTCGTGACGACCTGGAACTTGTTGTCCTTGGTGGAGCGGGCCATCTCAATGACGGAGAGAGGGATCAGGCCTTTCGGGTAGGGCTCCTGCAACAAGCCAGGCGAGCGGGTTACAAGCGCTGCACGATGGTCCCCCTCATTTTCCAACGCCCCGCTGAGCGGAGCAGTCCACACCCCAAGCAGAACAGAACTGCTGTAATTTTAAAATGGGCAAAGGGCAGCGCGAGATCCTGCGTGGCTCCAGACTGCTGTTGAACAGGGATTCCTGGGTTGATGAGTGGCCACTCAACGCACACAGCGCAGCGATGGCGAACCTTTTAGAGAC
>NW_015269999.1:0-389 GCF_001447785.1 Gekko japonicus
CTTAAGGTCAGGTGCGTCTTATGGTCCGATACTTTCTCCCTTTTCATGTTGATGAAAAGGACTTTTTAAATAATAGCACTGACTCTTCCTTTCCAAAGAGGACAGATATCTCTTTCCTGAAATATCTGAATCAAACAATACTTTATATATAGTTCTGTAACTCGTTGTGTTTTTTTAAAATGCAAAGTGGTCTGGGCATCTGCATGAAAAGTAGCTGGGAGGGAAGGGATTCTGAATAGACAAAATGAATGGGAATGGCTGATGTACTTAACACCATGACATGGAAAATCTGTTTAAAATCTGCTTTCTTCTTTATTCTCTAACAATTGGCCTGAGGAAGAGTTCTAGGGAACTCTAAAGTTTGCACACTGTTATCTGTTAGTGGGTTG
>NW_015270000.1:0-389 GCF_001447785.1 Gekko japonicus
AGCTCATGGGTAATTAAGATATTACTGCTATGGCCTTAAGCCGCTAGCTCAGAGAGAGGTTGGGGCTCTATTTGGTGTTTCATTGGTGACAGTGGGGAAGGTTTCTGGATATGTTTAAATCAAGTTGCAAAAAAGTGGAGCATTTTTAAAGGATTATTTGTGGCAATTTTTTAATCTCATATTTTTTAATCACATGCACAACTAGCACACTAGCCCAGTTTGTTTATTTACAAACAGTAAAGGTGTAAGTCTTCTTAGGATTGTAGTGTTAGTGCCCCATGTAAAGGGACCCTAAAGTTAACTGAAAAGGATAGGCAACATCTTTGCCTGAAAACTGTTCTCCCAAACCACAGCCTTCCTTTGAGGCTCCAGTTATCAATAAATAAATC
>NW_015270001.1:0-389 GCF_001447785.1 Gekko japonicus
AAATATTGATTTTAAAACATTAATTGTTTTCAGGGACCTGCAGCAGTTGGATGATAGTACTCAGCTCCCACTACTTTCTCACTTTTCAGAGACTGTAGAAGGCCTAACCACTATTAGAGCATTCAGGTATATTTCAAAGAAAAATTGTTGTGCTTGTAAAAGCATTTGGCTATCACAGTCTAATCTGTTTTGATATAAAGAGTCTGGTAAGTAAAGATCATTACAATTGAACGTACACAGTGATCCACTATAAGAAGTAACCTATCTATATGCATCTGTTTCATACTGTTGCAGTACTAATGTACAGGGTCCATTATAGAGATGACGAAAATCTTTTAAGAATAGTCTCTCTCCAACATATTTGATAAGTTCATAGGTTGGTTTTAAAG
>NW_015270002.1:0-389 GCF_001447785.1 Gekko japonicus
GATGTGGCTTGCTGGAGACTCTCTGGTCTCTCTGAAAGCGCTCTGGAGAGAATCTCAGGAAATGTATCTTTTAATCTTTCGATAGGATGAGGGGTCATATGTCTTTCTGATTTCATTTACGTATGTAGTTTTTATATCACTGTGATTCATGTTTGCTCATTTCAAAAATGATTTTTAAAAACCCTTAAATCATAAATATGAGTGATCTTTGGCTGGGGTAGAGGGTTTACTTTTAACTTGACTGCTGGAATAAATAAACTTCTGACTTCAGTCAGAGGGCTGATAACCTATAGAGATTGGTTATAAAAGAGAATAATCATCTCAATATAGGTCTGTGGTTTAGTGGTTACTTTGGAACAGCAAAGAGACTCTTAGTTTCCATGTGTCTG
>NW_015270003.1:0-389 GCF_001447785.1 Gekko japonicus
TTCTGCTCCCCTCTGATTCCTGGATGCTGAGGATGGAGCAGAAGGCATGCCAGTGGCCAGTCCATTGGCGGTCACTGTGCTTAGACGGTGAGAGCCTGACCCAGCAGGGCCAATCTCATGTTTGCGTGCGAGAGCAGCATCTGCCAGCAAATCTTCTTGGCTCGGCACCTGTGAACATTAGAAAGGAACTGGACACGACAACAGACTTACAGACGCCGCTTCTTCTTCACCCTCCACTCCCCTGAGACCTCGGCGAAGGCGTTGGTGACGGAGACTTTGAGGCCCACATTTGGGATGGGCGCGATCGTTGAGCTCGGCAGCTGGAAGGACCGGATTTTCAGACTTCAGAAAAAGAGAAGGGAGAAGGTGGTTGGTGTGGAGAGGCAGCT
>NW_015270004.1:0-389 GCF_001447785.1 Gekko japonicus
TTGGTTGTTCAGACTGAAACTTGGAAACTTTTTCTGAGATGCTCTCTGCTTTCAATGGAGCAGAGCTGGCTTTTTCATTAATTCCATGCTGTAAATATTAATTTAATAAAGGCAGACCTGAACTTTTGCCACAAGTTTTACTAGCATGATGAAAAGGCTGATATGTAGAGCTGATTTCTAGATTCTTGAAGGCAAAGGAAGGAACAAGTACAGAATATTTAAGAGGCATTAAAAATCGAGCTTTCTTTCAGTCTTTTCCAGACTGCAGTAGATAGGCCTAGCACTCTCTGACAAGTGGGTTTAATGAGCATTAAGTCAGTACAATTTGAAAACTTCTGCAATCCTAGGCCTATTATGCAAGGGTGTTTTGCCTCGCTTTCACCATGCAT
>NW_015270005.1:0-389 GCF_001447785.1 Gekko japonicus
ATTCTAGACCAGACCAACGAAATTTTAGGGATATGAGCTTTTGAGATATCTGATGACGGGAGATTTGATTCTAGAAAGCTTATACCCCCAAAATATTGTTGGACTCTATGGTAATACTAGACTCAAATCTAGCTTGCATAAGTGAGAATATAGTAGAAGTTAGGATTTATAGATAATTGTTCGTGTGTGTATATGCTTGTTTTACCTTGTATTCGCTTCTTACTAATATCCTATGCTACTAATATTCTTAATAAACAATTAAACAGTCCACCTATGCCTGTTTATTTCTGGGGACGAAGTGCTGCTCAGATCCAGAACCCTGGTCAATCACTTATCAATTATTGTATGGCATTCTGTGTGGAACAGCCAGGAGATCCTAAGATTGTCTG
>NW_015270006.1:0-389 GCF_001447785.1 Gekko japonicus
ACTCAAGGCTCTCTGGCTCTGTGAAAAATGAATGCTGCACGGTCCTTTATGTGTTTACACAACACTTCTAAGCTTATTAAAAAGTGCAGTCCATCACAGATGGAAATAAAGTGAACAGCTTTTGGAAAAGGCACTCCATCTGCAGGCCTTGTTGCAGTTGCCCATTTTTAATCCCTCCCCTTTTTCAAAGGAGTGTTCTAGAGCATCAAAGCACTGAACAGAATGTGATCTGTCATACTATCAGAGTTATGTAGAACATAAGTATCAGATTTCAGGAATTCAATTTTCAGAAGGCCTCTGTATTTCCTTGATTTGGCATGCAATCCAGTCACTTGAAGGCCTGCTGTTTACTTCAGTTTGATTCTTACCTGTAAAGGAGAAATATCTCT
>NW_015270007.1:0-389 GCF_001447785.1 Gekko japonicus
TACCACATTTTTCAGAAGCAAATCACAGTTCTGAGGATTTAAAATGTATAACATTGGAAATTATACGACCTAAACCTTATGAAGTCGTTGATGTGAGGAAGTTATTATTGCAGAGAGAGGCATACTGGTGCTTCAAACTCAACACCTGTCAACCAGCTGGTTTGAATGTAGCACTTGACCCGGCATGTTTCCTGTAGGGACTTCGGACTGCAATGAACATCGGTTGATTCTCTAGTCTGTACACACTTTAGAATTAGTTTGTGGAATTCCTGAATCGGCATACCATTGTATTAACAATCTGTTTCCCTTTTGTATCATTTAATAGTTATGGGATTGCTAAAATTTGTCTTCTTTAAGTGTAAATTTGTATGAAGTTGGCAACCATGTGT
>NW_015270008.1:0-389 GCF_001447785.1 Gekko japonicus
CTGGGAACCCCCGCACTAAACCAAGAAAACCAAGAACGAACACAACAAAAACTGCAGAATCAACAAAAAGCTCTCTGACAAAAAACTCTTATGCACGGGCTTTCTTTGTCAAAACCAGCATATAAAATTGAGGCCAGAAGCAAACTATCAATCGATGTGATTGCTCCAAAATAGATGTTATGTGATTGAATTTGTTCCAGCTAGGGAAAATGCTGCTAGATTTTGAATGAAGTGGGATTTGTATGCAGTCTTCAAGGGCAGCCCCATCATGAGTACATGGCAGTAGTCCAGCTGCAATGTTAAAGCAGTATGGATTACCACAGCCAGCCAGTGGATGGAGACAGGTGATACAGTTGAAGGAGGTACAACAGAGGCATCATTGTTCATTG
>NW_015270009.1:0-389 GCF_001447785.1 Gekko japonicus
ACCAAAAGACTGAAGAAAGCGTCAAGGGATGCTAAGGACTGTAACTTTAAGCAACTGAGCAGAGATACATGGCGATATTGGGAAAACGATTGGGGAGTCAATTTAAAGGAATACAAACACCAAAGACACCTGAAAGAAAAAATGGAAAATCTGAGCAAAAAAGAAACAGAATATAAGATGACTGTAAATGAATTTTATGGATTGATGTTAAGCAAGTGACTTTGTGGGCTTTAACAGGTTGAGAGGTGTAGATGAAATAGGTATTGGCTACTGATTTAAATGGATGCCAAGCCTAAATGAAACTTAGAAGGGAAATCTAGAAGCCTAGTCTAATTAATAATAAGGGGATGAGTGGCTTACACGAAACAGGTTTTGGCTATTGAACTAAA
>NW_015270010.1:0-389 GCF_001447785.1 Gekko japonicus
CACACTAACACAGCTTAGAGGGAACACAGATCAGCACACCCAGTGACCTTGCTTTCTGAAAGGAAATGCTCCTTCTCTGGGTCACGACTCATGACATAGCCTCTGAGCTCCCTTCCTTGACGTTTGTCACCAGTGGAACAGACGGTATTCCTTTGTTAGAGACTCTGCTGGAACATCAAGAAATATGAGACCAGGCGGCTCAAAAAGACAATTCAAGCACATCGGACGAGGGCCCCTGCCTGCAACGATCCACCAGGTGTTTTGATTGCTTCTCGGTGTTTGCTGGTAGTCCTTTGACAGACAGCTAATCGAGTGTGGTCAATCATCTGAAATTATGTAAGCACTGGTCTCCGTCAGAAGCCCCTCTCCCCGAGCGCCCGGCTTGGCAC
>NW_015270011.1:0-389 GCF_001447785.1 Gekko japonicus
AGGTATGTGCCCACCTCTAAGAAAGCAATTTGTAATCATACGCATCTAAGAAATAGCTAATAACAGTGGTGGAACTCCTTTATTTGGACACATCTGAAATCCTTTGTTCACTGTATATACAATTATGTGACAGGTGGAAGTGACAGAATTCTACAGTTCAGAGCGCAGAGGAAGGTTATACTTTCAGTGTTCCCTCAGGTGTCCTGCATGTAGTAAACCCATTAAGCCTTTCTTCCCAAAGCTCTAGTTCATGATATACAAGGCTTTTTTTTAATGTGGCAGCATAAAAAATTATCTTCCCCACTTGCAACCTCCTTCACTGTTACTACCTAATTGCACTGAATATGTTGAACAGCTCTTTTTTTGCCAACCTAGCAGTTCAAAAGCAA
>NW_015270012.1:0-389 GCF_001447785.1 Gekko japonicus
ATAATAAATAAATAAATAAAATAAAAACAACTATAAAAACAAGTCACAAATGAAGAACAATATAGATAAATAACATATTGAAGTCGCAAAACATCTACGGGGGATGAAAAATTAAAGGATGATACATGTTGTGATAAGTAGACTATAAGGGGAAACCATACTACCACAAAGGAAGAAATTGTATTGTCCGGGTTTGACTGTTTAAATTGCACTGTAAGCTTTTCCATAATCAAAATTTCCCATATCTTCCTATACCAAGAGGAGAGTGTAGGAGATTTTGAATCTTTCCAAGTTGACGCTGTGGCTGTTTTGGCTGCTGCAAACAGTAACGCTGCCAATTCTTTTCTAGCTGCACGGATTATCACAACAGGCACCTTGTGAGGCAGGTG
>NW_015270013.1:0-389 GCF_001447785.1 Gekko japonicus
CAGGAGGTGTGCCTCACCAGTCCCACCTTTCACCACACATAGTAGGGGGTCAATGGGAGCTACAGTGCAGGTCTCTGCATTTGAGGCCTATTGTTCAGGCAGCTCCTTTCAGTTGCTTTCTAATCAAGTTATGACAGCTTGCTCTGACAGCCTGAAGGAGGTAACTTCTAGCCCCCCTCCCCCAATGCTGTAATGTCCCAAGAGCTTCCTGGGCTACACTGCAATTCTAAAAATAAAGTTATGGCCTTGTTAAACCCAAGCTTGTGTCGTGTTCCTTCTGAGGTTCCAGGGGCAATAGTTTTTGTTATAAGCTTATTCTATTTCCAAAAGAAAAAAGTTTTTGGCACCTTAAGGAGCAACACACTTATAGCATAGGCTGTCATGGTCTC
>NW_015270014.1:0-389 GCF_001447785.1 Gekko japonicus
AAAAATCAATACAAGTATCTATTTTATTTGTACATTGTTCATTTGGAATGGCAAATAAAAAAGCTAAAAGCTCATTCTAGGTTGTTTTGAATGGTGCATTAAAAGGGTAAAGTTTCATTCTAGACATCTCCTCCCTTCATATTGAGTGGGGGAGGGTGCCCAAGTCCTGGTTTGCTCAAGGCACCAAAAACCCTGGTCCTCCACCGAATTTTCATTCTAAACGCACTATATTTTGGAATGTCAAGGATTTCAGTTATTGAGCAATAAATGTGCATGATCAGAACAGTGGTCCATCTTGTCCAGCCATAGAGGCCAACCAGATGTCTCTGAGAAGTTCATAAGTAAAGCACGAAAGGAATAACCTCTTCCTTACATTTCTACCTCCCCAA
>NW_015270015.1:0-389 GCF_001447785.1 Gekko japonicus
GGTGCCTGTTATATAGTGTATCTTGAGCTAAACTAAACATGGGCAAGGATCTAATCAACATGACCAGCATTTATCTGAAATAAATGTTTCTCAGAGGTAAATATTTGTAAATAAATGCTCAAGTGACATGGAGATGTAGGGACAGAAAAAGAGAAAGGAATGACTATATGGTTATAAGAGATCAAGAGTAGTCCAACAACAACAACAAAAAAGAGATGGGTGAAAAGGTAGTGAGCATATGAGAGGGATGGGGGAAGAAAAGAGGCTTTCCTATGATTTGTTGATTAATCAGCTAAGTGACTAGAGCAATATTTTTGTGCATCGAAATTTACCAGTAAAATGCTGGCTGTATGCCACTGGTATGATGTAAAAGGTAAAGGTAAAGGTTC
>NW_015270016.1:0-389 GCF_001447785.1 Gekko japonicus
ATTCCTGGAGATCCCCAGTCCCAACCTGGAAACTGGCATCCCTATGTTAAAGTATTTCATTTTTCTTATGAAAACTTTAGCTTAATTATTTAAATATGTGAAATATTAATGATCTGATAGTACAATTATTATTGGACAAATCTAATGTTAGGGAATAAATTGAGCTCTGATAAAGCCTCTTTCTTTTTAGAGATTTATATACCACCTTTGTATTTTAAAAAGTAGTTTATTCTCCCCCTTTTAAAATAATGAAAATCACTCCAACATAAAATTCAAAATGAGTCAAAAATGGCAGCCAAAGGTCAAAATGAATTGTTATCAACAGCTCAGGACAAAACAGATGAGCTTATCTTAACACCTAAATTATAATGCATATGGTACCAATTCTG
>NW_015270017.1:0-389 GCF_001447785.1 Gekko japonicus
GGTCCTTTTGTTTCTGTCATGGTGGCCCCCAGGTGCTTTGACAGCACAACTGGTGGGGCATAAGACACAAAAGGTGAAAATGACTGCTTTAATCCATTGTTAATACTTAGCAAGAGGACAAACAGAAATCTTAAATATTTTGTGTACAGTTTACTGAATTGTTGTTTACAGCTAGTATGTCAGGACTGACCCAAATACAACCACTGCACAGATACCAGTAGAAGACCTCATCCCTCTTTCACCCTAACACTATTTATTTATTTATTTAGACTTTTAGGGCTCAGGGCAGTTCACAACAGGATAACAACAACAGAAAATTTAAAGTTAAAACCATAATAAAATACCATACAGATCAATATGGGGGGAAATTCATAGCCTCACAATCATTG
>NW_015270018.1:0-389 GCF_001447785.1 Gekko japonicus
GTAAGATTTGTGTATCAGCACCATATTTCATATCATGCAGTGAATGAGACTAATAAAGGAACACATGTTAATCCTTTTTTTAGAAGGTCAGTGAGTTTCCCTTTATTTTAGACACTCTGGAACTATAAGTACATCCATCTCATTTTTAGGCATGTCTGTTTAGACATTAGTCCCACTGAATTCAGTGGAGCTCATGCTGAAATAAGTGTACATAATTGCAGCCTTAGTCTGATTCCAAGCAGAAAGAAAAAAATACACTGTACCTTCTATTTTGTTGGGGAGGGGTTCTTATTGGATGTTAAAACAGTGTTCATAGTACAATATAAGCTTAATAAGATTTAACACATCTTCTCAAAATAACTTCTTTTGTATATTTTGTCTGAAATCCA
>NW_015270019.1:0-389 GCF_001447785.1 Gekko japonicus
CCAAGTAAACTGTATTTTGTTCTGAAATAATTTCTCTGCATATGGCTTCATTTGGCTTTTCCTTTTTAGAGTTTCTTGGCAAAAGTCTTGCCTTATAAAGACTCTTTTCCCATTAAACTTCAGCTCTTTATTTTTCTTTAAAGCAAGAAATATCTGATGCTGTACTTTTTCTCTTGCAAATTTAATTATTACTGGGCGTGGATCACCTCCTCTCCGCTTTCTCTGTAGCCTGTGAGCCCGCTCCACCTGATCTTCATCCAGCTCTATTCCCTGTTCAGATATCCAGTCTATAATACATTTCTCTAGTTGTTTTGGGACGATGTCTTCTGAAATTCCGTGTATAATTAAATTCGCCCTCCGGCTTCTATCAGATAATTCCATAGTTTGTT
>NW_015270020.1:0-389 GCF_001447785.1 Gekko japonicus
CCCACCCTTCGAGCCTCATTCTTAGATCTGAAAAGTCCATCGGTTACAAATTACAAAGGAACTATCAGGACACTGCTACAATTTTTAGCATCTGGATGTAGGCCTGAGGCTTAATTTTCAATTAGATTGCAGAGAATTCTGTGTATTTTTTCTTAGCAGGTCAGGATCTATTATCATGAGCAGCAGAAACAATTTCATAAGCAAATGAAATTAAGTATGTGTTTGAAGAGTGTTTTCCTCACACTGGAATAATTTTCCTTTGGCATCCATACATTTTATTTGGCAGAAAATATCTGCTGTTTTATCCTTTGCGTGCAAGGTCAGGAAGAGGGATAGAAGACCAGGGGGAATACAGAGAGGCAGTTGAGTTTAGCCTTATGCAATGTGGC
>NW_015270021.1:0-389 GCF_001447785.1 Gekko japonicus
CTGTTTGGAGTTTCTGCAGGTAGCCCTCCAACAGAGGTAGGAGCCAGTTCACAATGCAGTGCCAAACATCTGCAGAGCCTATGATACAACTTACAGCTGCAGTGACCAGTGTGCCTCTAGGTGTTCTGCTGCTGTGTTGTCCTGTCTTATTACAGCCTGGATCTTATATTACTGCAAATTGTTTGACAGATACTTAGTGGTTTGACCACATTTGTTGCTGTCATGGGCACAGAGCGATGGTGGCAGCTCTACCTGTGATTCTGCACTCTGTCAGTGCAACTTGCAATAGCACAGGAGCCTTGTAGGTACAAGAATGCTGACAACCCCATTTGTCTAACTTGCGCTTCAGATGCCTGGTGATGCTACAGTCTTGCTCATGGTAAAGGGTG
>NW_015270022.1:0-389 GCF_001447785.1 Gekko japonicus
TGATAATCAAAAGATAAGAAATAAAAGCACCAAGAAGAAAACCCTTTAAAAATGGCCAGGTAAAGAATGAACAAAATGTTGAGAACCTCTTGAATGTCAATTAAAGGAACAGAAAATATGAGGGGCCTGCTCGAGCCCTTAAAAGCTTACAAAATCCTGTAAGGGAAGCTATTCATCATTCTCAGTGTTCTGATCAGGTAGGCATTAGTATGTCCCTAGTTTAAAATATCTGGTTGGTCTGGCATTTCTATCCACAGCAATTTAATGGAAAGATTGTTCCGCGTATGTTTTGTAACTTGTTTTGACTGTGTTCTCTGACAGATGGAAGAAATGCCCTGTGCATCCTTCTCTGACCTTTTTATAGAGTTTATATCTGGGGATAAAGTTGG
>NW_015270023.1:0-389 GCF_001447785.1 Gekko japonicus
ACCCGCACAGTCTTCATGAACTGTCTTTCTGTTTCAAAACATTGATTTGGTTATGTATGTCTTGGGATAAGCATCCGAGAACACACACACACGCTTTTGTGCAGGCCCAGACACTTATAACGTGGAGGTAAAATCTGTCTGGCCTCCTCCAAACCCTTTTGGGATAACCCCCCTCCCCCAAAAGAGAGTTACCGCTTTCTGCACATATCAGGAATGCATTGCCAACTAATCAGCTTGTTCAGGCAACTGGAATAGTGACCTAACTCAAGTTTGGGTGCCATTTTGGTTTAATAGGCAAACCCAGAGTTGCAACAACATGGCATCATGGTGGAGAGGAGAGTGACCCTGAAGCCGCACACAGAGCTGCTGTTTAGAGGTCACTTTGGAGG
>NW_015270024.1:0-389 GCF_001447785.1 Gekko japonicus
CACTATACCAAACTGGCTCTACACCAAGCGGAAGGCTTAAGAAAACCTCCCTTTACGCTTAGATGCTTCAGGGGGCTTGCCTATTATTCCTATCACATGAGTTGAATGACTGATGTAGTTTGTCATCATATCAGGGCTCTGTGATGTGAGAAGCAATGACTTCAGTGAGTCAACCTATGAAGACACATATGTCTAACATAATTTAGTACCATGGTGTGAGATTTAGCCAAAAGGGGTGATTTCAGTATCACTCCAGTAACAACAACATTAGCTATATGACCTGTGATCATGAACAGGCAACACATGATAGATACCTTCCAGTCCACATGGAGACTTTCTCACATTGGGGACTATTTATAATCACAATACAGATCCAGTATTGGTACTGC
>NW_015270025.1:0-389 GCF_001447785.1 Gekko japonicus
GAAAGTTTTACAAACTTCTGTTTTTTTAAGAACGCCAATGCAAAGGTTTGCACTTCTGTAGAAATGGTCCCAGACTACTTTTCCCTAGGTCCTACAGTGTACATAGTGGGTAATCTAGGTTGAGGATGACACGTGAGTCATAATAAAACAAATAAGATTATTTAGTTGGTAAGTGTGATGTGTAATTCCTGCCCGCTCCAGCCTGCTGGCTGAGACAGTACCAGAGCTGTGAGGAAAGAATGCTCTTACAGCAACTTTTAATGTAAAGATAGTGACTAGACAGCTTGAACGATTTCACCATTTTTATCTGGAAAGAGCACCCAAACCCTGCCTGTCAAAACCGGTCACTAAAGTCCCTACAATTTAACTCAGAGGACCATTACATCTAC
>NW_015270026.1:0-389 GCF_001447785.1 Gekko japonicus
GCAGTTCTGGGAGCAAAGCCCACAGCAAATCGACATAAGCCACACTCCCCAAACACATTACACAGTGTTAAGGTCCTTGCAAAATAAGGCCAGCAGAGTAGCAGAAGACTAGGTAACTGGATGCAATCCTAGCCCTGAAGTACAATAAAGCAGACAGGAAAGCAAGACAGAGGCCAAGCAGAGTTCTTTCCAATGGTAAATGAGCCAGTTGTCATGTCCCATGGCTTCCCAGAACTTAAGACACACTCTGAAAAAAGAGGCTTGGTCCCCAAGACTCCTGGGTCTCGGCAGTGGGAAATTACCTCAGTGCTAGTCCTAGTAGTGCTCAGGCCACACGTGATGGAAGTTCTGGATTCTAGCAGCAGAAGACATCCCAGAGCCATGCCAAG
>NW_015270027.1:0-389 GCF_001447785.1 Gekko japonicus
AAAGTTGCTGAACATCCTAGCTACAAGGGTTCAGAACTTTAAAACAGCACTGATTATCAACATATTCCCCCTTTTGTCAACAAGCCTCTCTATTGTTGTTGTTGTTGTTATAATACATGTTGATGGACGCATCTGAGGCTGCAGTCCTATTTGTAGATGGCAATAAATCTGATAAATTTCAGCGAGATTTACTTCTGAGTAATTATCCATAAGATAAGGATGCATAGGGTATTAGCAGCCAGGGAGAATTCATTATCAAATTATGGTTGCCAACTCTTGGTTAGGAAATTCCTGGAGGTTTGGAGGTGGAACTTGGGGAGGGACCTTTGCATAGTATGATACCATAGAATCCACAGCAGTCATTTCTTCCAGGGGGACTGATCTCTGTA
>NW_015270028.1:0-389 GCF_001447785.1 Gekko japonicus
TCTCTCCGTCTCTCTCTCTCTCCCTCTCTTTTGGTGTGTGTCTCATTGACTTTTAAATTTTCATTAAAGCCCCAGCACTGCCTTCTGTCTGAAGCCTGCTCCGTCAAGGGCGGGGGAAAAGTTGTCGCTTAGAGAAAGGAGGAGAAAAGAGGCAAGATAAAATACTGGCTTCTCCAAGCGATGAAAGCCAAAACAAAGTCCTTCCACCCATGACAATTAGCATTAGATAAGGAGGAGAGAGAACTGTCCTAAACAGAAACTTGAATACAGAGTTTGAATGCTTTGGGTAACGGTTGTTGATCCATTGAAGTTTTGTTTCAGATTGTCAATAAACTCTTTAAACAATCAAGCCATCTGGCTGATGGATGATGCTGTGAACAAGTTGTGCC
>NW_015270029.1:0-389 GCF_001447785.1 Gekko japonicus
AAGAAATAAAAATCTCCTTTTATTATTAGGATTCGCCGTAGTGTGTAAAATCTGTTAATTATCCATTGTGTGATATTCCAACCTTAGGACTTTGGCTTATCAGTTCTAGCAGCCAACCCCTTATTTCGAGGGAGACAATATCCTCTATTCATCCTCTGGGTATCACTTAACCTCTCTAAACCTTTAGTCTGATTTCTCAACCTCTCCCTTGGCCTGGACAGCCATATATTATTGTTCTGAACAGGGCAAAAAAATAAATCAATCAAATACTGCTTAGACATGTCTTAGACTATCCTGCCTCCTGATCATTCTTTTGTTTCCTGTTCCTCCTTGTTAATTAGATCCAGAGTACAAGGAAAGGTGGTTTCTGATCTTGGCTATGTGCCTTA
>NW_015270030.1:0-389 GCF_001447785.1 Gekko japonicus
TTCTGCTGATTCAGGGCTGGCTACACGAGGCTCCTCTTGAGGAGCCCTCGCTAGCACTGAACCCTGACTGACCCGCGACACGCATTCCTTTTCATTGGTGTATCTGGAGCTCCCCCCCAGCCAACCTTGGGACAAATTAGTAGGGGGGGGCGGGGAGGCAGGCTGACCCTGGCTATCCGGGCCTTCTCTGACTAGGATGTTACACAGTGTCCCTTCTGAATGCAGAAGACATGGAGAACACTGATACTACAATGGAATGGGTCGAGAAGGAGCTTTAATAAAAGGGAACGGGACTGGAGGCTATACTACTTTTATTTATTGATTTGATTTCTAATCCACTCTCCCCCACAATCGTGGGTCTCGGAGCAGTGTTCCCTCTAAGCTGAATT
>NW_015270031.1:0-389 GCF_001447785.1 Gekko japonicus
CTCAGCTTAGAGGGAACACTGCTTAGAGTTGCTAACTGATGAGGAAGAGAAAAGGGGAAAAGATGGGGTAGGGTTCAGGATGGAATGGATGGCAAAAACAGCAGGGAATAAGGTTCTCCCATCCCAAACTTGTACACAGAGATAATGCGGGAGAATCCTAAACAGATCTACTTAGAAGTCCTGTTTTATCCAATAGGACTTAATCCTGGGAAAGTGTTTTAGGACTGTAGCCATTGTGTCCGGCTCTGTCCCAAACCTGATCGTTCATTCTATTTTTCTGGCTTGTTGTGGGGACACCAAACTTACCCACAAATGGCCAGTGATGAGAAGTTTAGGTTTCCAAAAATGAGGCCTTAAGCCTTAGAGGCAGGGCTATTTTGGGGCAGGAA
>NW_015270032.1:0-389 GCF_001447785.1 Gekko japonicus
TTCTACGAAACGACCCCTGTGCATATCTAATGACTGCTTGTTTGGAAGTCAAAGTTGCTTGAGAAAAAGCTTCCACTGGAGACACCCATCTTGGAATTTTAGTATATATCTATGGATGAATCTTTCCCCACGTTGTCAATAATGATGTTCTTATCATATGATTTTAAAAACAGTTATGTCCAGCTTTCCCATACCATAAAAAGGAGTGCCATCCCAGTTTTAAATCGTGTCCTTCTAGAGCGAGCAGCCTGTGATCTTCAATTAGAATTCATTCTTTCAGCCAAACTAAACTTGCTGCTCTATAATAATTCTTCCAGTCTGCTACTCCGAATCCAGCATTATCTTTCACATTCTGCAAGGCTTTCAGTTTAATTCTTGGCTTTTCCCCT
>NW_015270033.1:0-389 GCF_001447785.1 Gekko japonicus
CTTGCTGGCCGCCCTCTCCCGAGGCGTGGGGGGCCCTTTGCTCCTGGCCACCTTCTAGCCTCCCCATCCAAGGAGGGCCAATCACTCGGCGGCAGCCAGCTCAGCCCAGGGCCCGGTCCGCTTTCACTCGGCACCGCTCGACAGCCAGTGCAGACCGTGGTCCTCCTTCAGCAGCTCCCTCCCTGGCCCAGAAGCGCAGCTCAAGGCAACAGGCCTGCTGCTGCCGCTTCCCTTGCACGGAAAAAAACCCCCGATTCCAGTAACTGAAGGCCGCGCGATGAAGCGAGGGCCACTGTCAATATTTGCAAGGATGTAGCCGAGCTGAAGGGGCCGGCACTGGGCGCCCTCGAGCGACTCCTCTCGGAGGGCGGTGGAGCAGCCAGGGGGAG
>NW_015270034.1:0-389 GCF_001447785.1 Gekko japonicus
TCCTAATTGCCATTTACAACTGGGGTCATACTGTTGAATAGTGACTTTCTACTAAGCCACACTATAATCCTGTATATGCTTCTACACCTGTCTAACTGGTTTTAAGTGAGGGGTACTTTAAGAAGCTAATGGCAATGAGACTGTGCGAGTAGGGCTCTACCACTAATGTGCAGTGCAGGCGAGACTGTACCAGCAAGTCCAAAGGGCTGTTTGAAAGGCAAAAGCTAAGACTTCAAGTTCTCTTGCTGCGATAGAATCCAGGTTAAGTTTAATTTACTGATATTTCTGAGGCATATTATATGCTGGTTGTTTCAGAGGTGCCTTACATTGTTAATGTGTGTGTAAAGGAGGAGGAAGTCTTGGCCCTAACGCTATCAGGTGTGTTACAT
>NW_015270035.1:0-389 GCF_001447785.1 Gekko japonicus
CCACCTGGAGGCTGGCAACCCTACTGGCAGGTAGCCCTACGTGTGGCAGTGTTCCTGCAGCAAGCTGCTGGAGGTGGGCAGTGGAGCTGGGGGGCCAGGCGCAGCGTGTCCGGCTCGGGGAGCTTGGCAGCACCCAGGACGGGCAGGTCTCGAGGAGCAAAAACGCCTTGGTCGGCGTGCATGTGGGTGGGCTCGTTTGCTCGCCCTCAAGCCTTGGCTGCCTTCCGTTTGAGTTCTGTTGCGGCCAGCCGCCGCATGTCCTTTGGCTACCCTTGCCAGCAGTGGGTGCTCCTGGAGTCCGCCTCCTCTAATGCTTTGCACCCTGGGGCTGATCACCCTGCCCTTGATATGACTGGGAAGGGGGACCTTTTCCAAAGCTGTTTGGTGGG
>NW_015270036.1:0-389 GCF_001447785.1 Gekko japonicus
TGTCAGGCTTGACAAAGGCTTGCCTGTGGTTGCCACCATCTTGAATTGCAGTTTGCTGCACACGTGCAGTGGGTACCTAACACCAGCTGAATACAAACCAAGAACCATTTTGAACTATTCTGTGCAGGTGTGGCACCGCTGTCTCATATTCTGACAGAAAGCAGTAAGCATGAACATGTGAAATGACACACCACTTGTAGAACCCATGGAATTTAGCAGCCAAGGGGACCCAAGCAGTCTCTGTTCTGCGCCCCAGCCTGAAGCCAGCTTGAAATGGATTTAGAAAAATCAGTCTCTTCCAAGAACCTCTGCAGCTGAGAAGCGACCACTCACTCAAGCACTGTGCCCAAGAATGGATGACTGGAGACTGGCCAGATGTTCTCCAACAT
>NW_015270037.1:0-389 GCF_001447785.1 Gekko japonicus
GGACTATAAATGTGAAAAAAGAAAGAAGTTTGAACTTGCTACGATGTCAAGAGTAATCATTTTCATCCCTCTCAGATACTTTGCTGTGTGTTCTATTTGGTTGATAATTGCGACGCCTTGTTCGTCAACTGATGTGCAGCAGTTTCAAAAAGAAATTACATCTGCCTTAATGTGACAGCCTAGTTAAGAATTTTTCTTTTCATATATTTCTCATGAGGACAGAATGGATTCGGTGTGATCACTGTAGTATATGTTCATCTCTTCTCTATGAATTATTTGTGTTCCCATCTTCAATTTATTCTGAAAGCTTTCGTTTTTACTTCCTGTATGATGCAAATAATTGTAAGGATGGAATTTAGCATTCAAGTGCTTGTTGAGATGAAGTCTAA
>NW_015270038.1:0-389 GCF_001447785.1 Gekko japonicus
CATTGGTGTCTCTTATGTTATGTTCTTATATTCCCAGCAGTAGGGCTGGGATGGTGGAATTGGGGTGGGGGAGCAGAACAGCATATGCAAACACATCTGTTTAAGGCAACAAGGCAACCAGCATAGGAAAACCTGATAAATTTCATCTCCTGAGCTGAACCATTACACCATAGCTATGTGGTGTAATGGAGATCAAAGGGTCTCCATGAATCCACCGAATTTGGTGATTGTAGAGTCTGAGTAATAATGCTTGAATAGGGATAACCCAAATGCCTTCACGAACAATTCTTTTTTGTACATTTTGTGAATTGGGATATCGGTCTAATTAACAGCCATGGTTTGCGGCCAGCCTATTAACGAGAATTAGGCTGCAGTCACACTGGAGGCTT
>NW_015270039.1:0-389 GCF_001447785.1 Gekko japonicus
TGCATAAAAACCCATTAACCGTTTGGCAGGTGAAATGATGTACCCGTGGGCCACACAGAGATCATGTGGCCCGAAGACAATAACCCTCACTGGCTAACTGCTTCCCAGCACCTGAGGTTCCATTTGGCGACCATGGCTAATAAACCCAAAATACACCTATTCTCCATAAATCTGTCCACCCCTCTTTTAGAATCTGTTACACTCGTTCCTTCATCAACCACTCCGGAGAAAACTAAGAAATCATGGGATGAGGGCAGATTCTTATGGTCTGAGAACAGGAAACCAAGGGGCAGAGAAAACAGTTCTCACAATGGAGCACAGTGAGCACAGTGAGCAGTGAGTAGGATTCCCACAGGTATGTATTGGGATACGTGCCACTTATTTATTTA
>NW_015270040.1:0-389 GCF_001447785.1 Gekko japonicus
GACAGCAAGGGCTTTCCCACCCCCACCCACCGCCTGCCCGCCCACCTTGCTTGATAGTGTGGCCGCAGCAGGCCCTCACGCGCTGCTGTGCTGTGCTGCGGGGAGAAAATAAGGGCCTTTCCACCACCACCCGCCCACCTCCCTCGACAGCGTGGCCATGGCAGGCCCTTGCGGGCTGCAGAAACATGCTGTGTGGAGGATGCCAGGGCCTTCCCAATCCCACGCACCCCACCCACCTCTCTCCATGGCACCAGCAGGCCCTTGTGGGCTGCTGGGCCATGCTGCAGGGAGGGTGCCAGGGCCTTCCCACCCCCGCCCACCTCCATTGATGGTGCTGGCCCTTGACGGCGCTGCCCCAGTGGAGAAGGAGGGTGCCCAGGGCCTACCCA
>NW_015270041.1:0-389 GCF_001447785.1 Gekko japonicus
CCAGCAACCTTAAGAAGGGAGCGTATGCGCAGGCACTTCCTCCATGCATTCGCACCTCGCACACGACTTGACAGTCATGTGGAGGTTATCCACCCTGCTTCCCTGTGCGGTGAACGAATGCACAGATGGATTGTCTGCCCAGTGCTTCTGTCTCTGCCCTTCACTCGATACACTCCAATAGGGAATACAGAAATCTGGCTAATGCAGCCTTTCAGGTAGGAACAAGCATTTGACCAGCCCGTAGCATTTCATTGGTGCTGGAAAGTGCCATCAGGTGGCAGCTCGTTTACGGTGACCCTGTACGGCACAGGTCCCCAACATGTTGCCTGTGGCTGCAGGTGCCTGCCAGCACCTTTCCCAGTCCCCGCCAAGTGTTTTTAGAAAGTGGG
>NW_015270042.1:0-389 GCF_001447785.1 Gekko japonicus
CACACACAGTAAAACAAGGAACCATTACAATAAGATTGCCAGAGATCTCAGGGCACAGGGGAGGAGAGAACGAAGATGCTCGGCAGAACAAAGTAAGAACACGCAGATGACTTGGCAGCTATCGGCTAGCAGGCTACCAAAACGGCAGGGTCTGGCTACCGCCACAGCCGCTCTTTAAAAAAGACCATTCAACCTGGATAACCATGCCTGGTTTTGAAATTTATCGGGGCCGCTGAAAGTGAGACAAAAAAGTCTCAAGCAGGATTTTACAACAAGAAAGTAATTTTAAGCAGCAGTCAAAGTCGCTGAAACAACACTGGTGGGAGGCCTAGAGTAGCTGCCGTGGAACTGGGCCATCTCTCTGCCAGGGTAGCCCCCCCCCCCCCCAC
>NW_015270043.1:0-389 GCF_001447785.1 Gekko japonicus
CCCAGAAGTGGTTTTTCCTGTCCAGAAAGGGACAACCGTCTGCAGTCACACATTTGTCACAACACATAGTTTGACTCCAAAGCAGCCTACTTTTCACAGGCAGGTGTTTTGAGGTAAAATTATTTTACAACTTCAGCCTTCAAGTAGGAAGTCACATGACTGAATAACATTCCTTCATTAAGAATAACAACAACCACTCAACAGTCCTCTGCACATAGAAAGCTAGCTGTTAGGAACAAGAGTTCTAAACTAGACTTCTATTTTTCTGAACATGAGAATCTTGTTTGTAGACACCATTCATCATGTGAGCCTTCTAATGCAGTCTGGTGTTGCCAAAACATAGGTTTATCACCTCATGAGCTGTTTGTGAGAACAAGGATGTTTTTAGG
>NW_015270044.1:0-389 GCF_001447785.1 Gekko japonicus
TGCCCAAAAATAGCCCTGGAAACAACCATTTCTGCCTCTATCATTATGTAATACAAGAATCTGGGGGTTACCCTATGAAACAGAACAGCAATAGATTCAACAGTGACAAGAGGGTGGACAATGGGGAGTGACTCACGTGGCAATAGTCACTGGCTCAGATGGATTTAAAAGGGGGTTAGACAGATTTATGAAGGGAGGGGGTCTGTTGTTTTCAAGAAGCATCTGTTTTCCCCCAAATGTGATTTCTGCTTCCTCTGCTGCCAAGCCATTTCAGTTCCAGTACTGCAAGGTGTAGCCACCAGTCAACCAAAGTCAGTACCTTCTTGCCATTAGCTACCCACTGACAGTGGCACCTGTTCCTTAGAGGGTTCGCTCAATGAAAGCTTAGT
>NW_015270045.1:0-389 GCF_001447785.1 Gekko japonicus
GTCCGCGCTCCTAACCATGACACCAAACTTGGTGACTCTGCTCCTTACTCGCCAGTGGAATCATATGCCCACCCCCTATTACGGCCTTGTTCCCCTAACCAGCGCTGTCTGATGTTAAGGCTGGGGAACGCATGAAGTAATGCTTTTGCCGTGGTTGCTTCTGAACTCTAAAATTCATTACCAGGAAAAGCTGTCTGGATACTTGGCTTTTCCGTGGCATGTAAAAACGTTTCAAAGTGATTTGGGGATGAATCATTAAATTATACTGTACTGATCAAATAATTTGAGTTGCTGCACTGTACAATTGCTGATTTGTTTTAAACGGTTCTTGATTGTTATTTTAATTTTAGTGCTGACGCTGCTTGTTTTAGCTACAACTGCTGATTAAT
>NW_015270046.1:0-389 GCF_001447785.1 Gekko japonicus
CATTTTTTCCTGATCAAGTAGAAAAGCTCTAAAGAGAAATAAAAAAATATATCGCTTTACAATAGAAGTTCCTTGTTCTTCCTGAACCTATTTCAGTATTTTTTAAAGATGTTCTCTTTATTAACTTCAGGGTATGGTGAGAATATAAATCGAGCAGCAATAGTGCCACCAGCTGAGCCCTGACACTCAGGACATGCGTGCAAATGATAAGCAACTTGTCACGGCCCTCGTTTTAAACTGCTTGCGAGCCTTCAGTTCTTATATCCTTCACTTTTAGCCTGTGTTTGTGAACGAGGTGCCTTCCTCTGTGCCAAAGAATGTCTCCATTTCAGTAATTAGCTCACAAATGCAACACTGAACTCCTGTGGCCAGCTCATCAGAAAGCTGTC
>NW_015270047.1:0-389 GCF_001447785.1 Gekko japonicus
GGTTTGAGACTAGCGTACCCCAAAAGTCTTCTTGTGCTCTAAGGTGCTAGTGGATTCAACTCTACATATACTGAGGGTGCAGCGTTGTGCATTTTGTGTTGTGGCATTGGGAGTTTTGGACTGGCCTCTTTCACAGGAGCACCTGATTTCCTTGTCTGAATTTTAGGGAAATTGTGAAAACCTATTTGTTTCACCAGCCTTGTGGAGATCTCTCATATTCAAGAGTTAAGCTGCTGCTTATTTTAAATGGAGTCTTGATGTCTCACAAGGCTGAGGGAAAGCAGGAGGAGCGTGTCAAAGCTCCTGAAGGGGACTTAAAGCTCAGCTGCCTCAGGCCCAGCAGAATGCATCTGATATTTTCACTGAAAACCAGGGCTATTTTTGGGCAG
>NW_015270048.1:0-389 GCF_001447785.1 Gekko japonicus
TGAGGTAAAGGGTGGGATTTCAAAGCTGTGTAGGCCAATACTTCCAGGTGGTATTAATGCCTCTCAATTTATATGAAGGTTTGTAAGATTCTCTTGTTGACTTATTAAGGTCTCTGCTGAGGCCATTAAATGCATATCATGGAAGCACTGGTTTCTGATCATCAGTCGCCTGGGATATCGGCCCAGTGCCTTGGCTATGACAAGGCTCGTGTTTAGATTCAGCAGCCCTTCCAGATGGTCATGGTGTTTAGCAGCACATATAGATGGGACAATTTATATTGTGGCTGGTCTACTAAGAAATATCATGTTAACAGGAAGGGAGGTTTTGCTCTGGATCCTTTCTTCCAGCATCTTGGGATGTAACCAGGACTTTTTTGGTAGAAAAAGCC
>NW_015270049.1:0-389 GCF_001447785.1 Gekko japonicus
TTTGGGAGTGAGTTCCATTTGGCAAAATGGGACCACAGTGCAGTCCTAAGCAGTGACACCTTTCTGAGCCCACTCTGTTCATAGTGGCTTCTGTGGATTTAGAAGATTACATTGTTGATTCTGAGCAAATAGGCAGAGAGTTGAACTGCACGGATGGCATGAATAGAACCAGCTAGGGTGTGTGCATGTTCACCTGCTCCCTCTACCTGCCCATCCTACACATTAGGTTATTGACATTGAGATGTCTCAGTTGTGATGGTTCTCAGTTCATAGTGCTGAACTCTAGTGCTGGAATGATGCTGCTGATATAATGGAGTTATGCTGTCATAGAATCTGACCCATTTTTCGCTCTACGCAGAACCAATTTGGTGTAGTGGTTAGGGGCATGG
>NW_015270050.1:0-389 GCF_001447785.1 Gekko japonicus
ATCTTTAAACTTGTTACCTGGTTGTCTTCTCGCTAGAAATCTCTGCTAGACAATGAACCATGTGAGTTCTGTGACAGTAGGAACTCATTTTGATTGACTTTAGAGGCTTGTGGTCTCAGCAGTAGCCTGGCACATTGGTATGGGTGGCAAACGATTACCAATTTCTATTTGGCCTAAACTTCATCTACTGCTTTTCATCAAGAGGAGCTCTGATGTTTCTATCACATATCATTGGAATTAAAGAACGTTTGTCCACTACAATATAAAAAGTGCCATATCAAAATGTGTGTTGGGAGGAGAAACTGGCACCACAGTGTTAAGTGAAACAGCTTGAAGCATGACACCTCAGCTGAACAGAAGGGTAGTACACAGTTTTCTACATTGAAACA
>NW_015270051.1:0-389 GCF_001447785.1 Gekko japonicus
GACAACATATTACAGCAATTAATTTTTAAACAATTGCTATTTTTATGCGAGACAGAATCTTTCCATATTCCAAGAAATTGACAGCATAAGAGGGTTTGCATCTTTATGACTCAGTCATCAGAACCCAAATGTGAACAATCCGAAGGGTCATACTGGAGCCATTTTCTTTTGCTTCTTTATGATATGTTTTTATTTTCTTCTCTACAGCATACTACTGCCCAGAAGGCAAGGTGTATGAAGCATGTGGTCCTGTTTATCCTGCTACCTGTGATAATGGGTATGAATAAAAACAAAATAACTAGTTCTGTAAGGATGCATATGAATAGGCTCACTTTGGCTGTCTCTGAACATGAAACCAGTAGGGAAGGTATTTACAATGACCAGAATAT
>NW_015270052.1:0-389 GCF_001447785.1 Gekko japonicus
AGCCCCCACCTGGAGCTTGGCAACCCTATGGCCAATGCGTCCCTCACAGCAAGGGCAGCGTTAATTGCTTCTGAGAATGCATCCTCCGTGTGAGGTGCCTTCTACCTGCCAAATGCTCACCAGGAACCATCTGGCATAGATGCTCGGGATTAACATTCGGTGGTCAAGCATGAGCTAATACCTGCTTCTGGAAGGTTAAGACATCATTTAGTTCCCTGCTGCTGTACAACATGGCGGGGGCAGTGGGTGAGGTCCAGCACCGGATTTGTGCAGGCAATGAAAGGAAACATTGAGCAGAGCTTTGATCCGGGGGTTGCCCTTAAATAAGCAGACTTTAGCTCTGTTTACACATTACAGCAAACACATGTAACAGCCTACATGTTAAGCCT
>NW_015270053.1:0-389 GCF_001447785.1 Gekko japonicus
GGGTATAAATCCAATCTCTTCTCCTTGAAAGTCAACGTGCCCAATCTCACCCATGGCAGGGGATGACCAAGCCCGACTTGGTCACAATGTTCTTATCTGGCTTGGGAGCACATCTGAGACGCCTCTGTCGGAAGGGTGCCGTGGAGAGAGTCTGGGCGGGGGGGCTGCTGCTGGGGTGGGTGGGGGGAGTCTGAGAAGCCGGGCTCAAACTGGGGGACTGTGGATGTTGTCTGGCTCTGACTGCTGTTTTCTTTCAGATGAAGAATGCCATGAACTTGCCTGGCTTTGGAAACCTGTCCAGGGCAGGGTGCAAAACACACTAGTAGGATATGTCCCTTCACACTTTCTCTAAAGAGTAGCCCTTTCTTGGGGGAGATAAAATGGCTAGC
>NW_015270054.1:0-389 GCF_001447785.1 Gekko japonicus
GGAGGAAGACAACGAGCCCTAGAAAGATGCGATGCAGGCGCCCCCGGTTCTCCACTGTCTACCCCCTCGCGACCCCCCCCCAAGTCCAGGGGTGAGGGAGCGGCCTGTGACCAGCTTCCCATGCAGGCACGCCCAGCAGCCTCCGGGCCACCTCCAGCAGCCTCCAGGCCACCTCCAGCAGCCTCCGGCCCAGCGGTGCACCGGCCCCTGTCCAGTCAGAGCCCATCCAGCTGCCGGTAGTCAGGCTTGGATGACCGCAGCAGGGTCGGGCTTGGATGACTTCTGCGGTAGCAGCAGGGTCAGGCTTGGCCTGAGGGGCCCCCCCCCCACGCACTGGAGTGCCCAGCGCATCTGTCATCCAGTGGCAGCCGGGCGGCCACCCGTAGCTG
>NW_015270055.1:0-389 GCF_001447785.1 Gekko japonicus
TGCTGAATAAGGTTTTGTGTCGGTCCCCTTAAAACTATCAATTGATTGGATTTGTTTTTCATATTCCGTGATCCACCTTGAGTCTTAGGAAGAAAGGGAGACTACAGACGAATGTATTAATAACAATAAGTTTCATTACAGCTCTTGGGGTTAGTGGAGAAAGCATCAAGCGATGTATGTGCATGTGTGAAAAACACTAAGCTGAACTCCAGAGACCCGTAAAGCAGTGGAAGTGACTGCTGAAATTTAGCATATCGCCTAAAGCACCGTTTGCACAATTTTGGATTTTTGGGTTGGGTTGCCCAGGTTAACTCAGTGAAAAATTCTGATCCCCCCCCCATCCCTTCCCTGTGACTTGGGGGGATTTAGAACATAAGAACATAAGAGAC
>NW_015270056.1:0-389 GCF_001447785.1 Gekko japonicus
AAATAAATCGAATGTATAAATAAAATAAACCCTTATCTGGCAACCCTAGGCAAGGAAGCGCGGATGTGTTGCTCCTACTCTCCTGCTTGCACACGTGCCTTCTGGGTTAGCCTCTCGGAAAGGCAGACCATCTACCACAGAAGGATGCTTGGAGGGTGAAATGAAGATATGAGAACAATGCCCAGCTCTCTTTGGAGAGAAGGCGAGATTGCATACTAGACGCCCATTTTGTACCCTATATTTTACTCTCTGCCTAAAGGAGCGGTTTGGGATGAATTCACTGCTCCTGGGCTCCCTTGTTAATGAATCATGTTTGCGTGTCGTGCTCCTTTTTAGCCGTCTTCAATATCACAGTTTGTCATCTGTAAAAACCCAGGTGGTGCCTTGTT
>NW_015270057.1:0-389 GCF_001447785.1 Gekko japonicus
TCTTCTTCTTCTTCTTCACCTCCTCCTCCATCTCCTCTTCCTCCTCTTTTTTCTGCTCCCACTTACACACCTCTAATCTGTTCTCTTCTGGAGTCCTCTGACCTAATAGAAGATTTTTCCCTCATTGAAACAGGGTTCAATTATAGCCTCTTGCATTATAAATTCATACTTGAGGTCAAGTCCTTCTTCACGTCTTAATTTTATGCAAATTTCAGTCTGTTTCTTGAAAAGTGGGCATTTTAACACACTTGCAGAGCAACTCTAATCAGGTCTTCTGCAAAATAAATCACATTTTATTCCACCGTTTGTCCAATACAGTCATTCAGACCATCACAGATTTCCTAATTTAAACTAGTGAAACCACTTGTTTGCAAGATCCTCCACTCAGC
>NW_015270058.1:0-389 GCF_001447785.1 Gekko japonicus
CCACAGCTTAGAGGGAGCATTGGAAAGGGTGTGTGGGTACCTGTGACTGAGGGTGGTAGGAGAGCTCACAAGTGGGAGGAGGAAGGACACACAAGCAATTGGGGGGGGTATGCAGGTGGGTGAGAAGGGAGGTGGAAGACAGGGCCTGGTTGTGAGCCCCCAGGACACTGCCTACTCGGCCCTCAAGTCCAGAACTGACTGCACCCTCACACACATGCTAAGCAAACATCCCTAAGAAAAGATGGACCTTCGAGAGCTAAATTCTGCCAATTATCATCTTTGTGAGAAACCCTCAGAGGACCAGGTGATATGTCCACTGTAGGGTTACCAAATGTTTGGTGGAGAAACTATTTTTTCTCATTAATAGAGGTTTAATGTGTGGAAATAGG
>NW_015270059.1:0-389 GCF_001447785.1 Gekko japonicus
CAAAATTATTCCTGGAATTAGTTCTGTAAGGTTGACCCAGGGGCACCCAAAATGACTCAGAACATTCCTATAATTCTTGGAGTAATAAAAAAATATCTCACTCCAGATTTTCAGGAGTGTTTAGGGTTTTGAGGAGATGCCAGACAGGGGAGGAAGATAGAGGAAGCCAGCTTGGGATACAGCTGTTAGTTGACATCTTGTTACCCATGGAAAGAGAGATGCCACCTAACAGCTGCTCTACTTATGGCCTTTTGCATTTTAAAGAGGAAAGTACTGGACTGGACACAGACTTACCATGCCACCATGGATCACACTGATGGGTTCTCCTTGCCACTAGCATCAGAGGCCACCCCTTCAGCTGGAAAAGGGCTGGTGGGCTGGCAGGCTCC
>NW_015270060.1:0-389 GCF_001447785.1 Gekko japonicus
TGAAGACCACAGTCTGGTCTAACGCTGGTTTGCAATAACGGCTGCTCAGAGAGTAGCGTATAATCCCTGAGGTAAAAAAGCATTACTTTGGGTTGGATTCTTGTTTTTTGGCTCCACTGGGGCCAAGTGTGCTCCTCTGGTGTGAAATGCTTACTGGTGGTGCAAAATGACCTTGTGCCACTGTAAAGCAATTCTGTAGTAGAGGAATGCACACGTGCCAGGAAGGGAAAGATCCAAGCCATTACAATAAACATAACCCGAAATAAGGGGGAAATGACAGAATATACTTGTCCTGAGAATGGCTGCAACAGCATACCAGTGACATAACATTTGTGTCTCGTTCTTCCTTCAAGACACCCAGGGCAGGCCCTGACCTGGATAGCCCAGGC
>NW_015270061.1:0-389 GCF_001447785.1 Gekko japonicus
GGCAACCCTACCTGTCCATGTAACAGGCAGCATTTCTGAGGAGTCTTTGGAAGTCCTGGACTTTTTTGCCATCACACGGTGAACTAGGCCTAAAGCCACTGGAAGAGCATTGCTATCATATGCTTGGTTCACCCTCAACTGCTCTATGCAGAGCATATTTATTGTCCCCGTTATCTATATTGCCAGTGTTGTTTCACCAGAGGCTGCCATCGGCTGAACTGACAGCAGCGGTTGTTCCTGGCAGCAGAATGTTATTGGAGTAAGCGCCGAAGAGACAGATGTGCCTTACCGTGGTTTGATTACTGACTGGTCGATCTGAAACAGGAATCAGCTTGAACATGATCGTTCCCTGGGACTGGGACTGCAGGAAGTCAGAGAAAGAAAAAAAA
>NW_015270062.1:0-389 GCF_001447785.1 Gekko japonicus
AACATGATATGACAGTTTTGTCAGTGATGATTCAATTACAAATGCAAGTGTGATGTTGCAAGTGTGGTGTTGTACATTTAGGCTAATGATATTCAACATCTGTTAAGGCTTATCACTTTTCACTTTACCTCCCATTATGGTATAATAATCAGATGTGATGGTGAGCGGTAATGATGATCATGTGATCACAAATAATGACATTATTATACTATACAATGCTCTCATGAACTAGGCACTGAGCAAAATTAAACTAAGGCACAGGCCCAACCCACAGGATTAAAAGTGACACTCAAGGCAAGGGAGGTGGAGAGAAAAGCATAGAGAAGTCAGTCTGGAGCAGGCATTTGCATCAGTTTGGAACAGATCTATCTTCCTCTTGTTCTTTCTGA
>NW_015270063.1:0-389 GCF_001447785.1 Gekko japonicus
AACCCTATCTCCATATCTCTGACCCAGGTTATTCTCCCCCACACAAGTAGTGTCTGCACACTATCTGGCAGATTTTCAAGGTAACATTGCCAGTTTGTACCAACCCACATGTGTAGTGTGACTAAGGAAAATGATCTGTAATTTCCACAGATACAGTAGTCACTCGCTTGCTATTTCAGAGAGGCAGGGTGTTAGGACTGTTGATTTATCATTATGAACATGCATGGCTCTTGGCAGAGCACAAGTGACAGATCCCTGCCCCAAGAAGCTTACAGGCTAAAATCTGAGATCAGGGAGATGAGAAAAGGGGTAGAGAGAGGTGAAGGGAGAGATAAAAAGGAAGGTGAAAGTGAGCTTCCAGTTTATGGTGACATGCTGGTGGATGCATC
>NW_015270064.1:0-389 GCF_001447785.1 Gekko japonicus
GGCAGCTGCTGTAGCCTTTTCGGGGACTAAGCGCCGAGCAGCGGGATTTCTGTTCACGGGTAAATGGCCTGCTTCCATCGCCGTTGAACAGTCGCGCGCCTTTCCTGCCTGCCTTGCCGAAGAGTTTGCTAGCAAGACAGGAGAGAAAGGCTGAGCACAGAAAAGCAGAGCGCTTGGAATCATTTGCCATGTTTCCAGTATTCATTTTAAAAAGGAAACTTGTGGGGCTTTGGCAACCAGAGAACTAACCCCCGAGTAGCGTTGGAGGGAGGCACGGATATTCCCAAAGGAATCCTGTGCCATTTCAGGTTTTATATCTTAGCAATTCAAAAGCTTTAACAAGATAAATCTCACTTATGTTACTCTTTGGCCCTGGTCACATGGGCCAG
>NW_015270065.1:0-389 GCF_001447785.1 Gekko japonicus
GCTATTCAGGCTATTCAAAGTGTACATAGCCAAATAATGCAAGCAGCCTTCAGTTACAATGGACTTCTGTGTGTGGCCTTTGTTTTACTGTCAGTGAGTTGAGCTGAGTGCTGTAGCTACGGCTCAAGTAAGTATATATGGCACTCCAGGATCCAGAAGTTTGATAATGAGCAAAGTTGGCAGCTTAATGGAAACACTTACCTTCCTTGACAGGTTACCACAAAATCAACCATGGAGTTCTCCATTTGAGCAGCTGCCCCCTGGATACTTGTCATTTGGATAATATTTATCCCAAGGATCCCCTCTGGCAGAAGAAGACAATCAGCAAAAGGTCAGCATTTCTGAGAAAAGAACTTTGACAGCAAAAACATACTATCTGGAAACTTACA
>NW_015270066.1:0-389 GCF_001447785.1 Gekko japonicus
GCTTTCTGAGAGTCTTAGGAAACAAAATGGCAGCCCCATTGTTAACTGGCAGTTTGACTGGAGAAACCCTCACATGGGACTCGGGACACTAGAAGACTGCTGAGCAGAAGGAAGTTGGGAAACTGAGTGCAGCGTGAGTCTAGGGGATGAAGGAGCTAAGGTATATGATGACTGGGAGGCAGGGAAGCTGGCAGAAGCGGGGCAAAGCTCATAAACAAAGATTTGCTGATCTAGAGGGGAGGTGGATAGACTGCCAGTTTTCCTCATGCATTTCCTTGTACATGCATGATAACTTTCAAATCTTCCACCTTATTCATAACATAGGTTATGATTTGGGAGACAAGGTAACATGCATCAACATACATGGCACCAGGGCTTTTTTTGTAGAA
>NW_015270067.1:0-389 GCF_001447785.1 Gekko japonicus
TCTAGACAGTTGGAGGAAAGTCTTGCAGCAGGGGTCTGCTCCAGAGTCAAATGTGGTTCAGTACCAAGTGTAGTGGTTCAGTACCAATCAAGTGTAGCTATTTAGAAAAAGACAATGGAAATTTTATGTTAGGTAGGGTGCTAGGGTTGCCAGACCCCTTGCTGGAGGCAGGGGATCACCTGCTGCCAGACCCCACCCCCTGCAGCCAATCAGACGGACAGCAGGGGGACTGACCAGGAGCAGGAGGAAAGTCCAGGCTGCATCACCAGCAAAATGGAGATGTCACTCCCAGCATCTACTGTAAGTGACGTCATCACACCAGCAACACCACAGCAACACTGGCATTTGGGCAAAAACTCACACGGTAGAAGCCATTTTTACCATAGAGT
>NW_015270068.1:0-389 GCF_001447785.1 Gekko japonicus
TAGAGTCCGTGCCCCTAATCACTACACCAGACTGGCAGAGCTAGGCTTACCATTTGGCCTGTGGCAGTAGGGAAGTCCCATTAGCACCCTCAGTTCCCTGCAATAATTTAGGAGCAGGAGAAAAATAGAGAGAAATGGCAATGATGATACTGTAGGCATTTTCACAATCTCTGTATTAAAGACCACAGAGATCATGGAGATCCTTAGAGCTTCACTTGGAAGGGATGTCAGATCCATCACTCATCCAGCCAGAAGTGATGTCACATCCTGCATGTCACTCTAGGGATTTCCCCATTCTCTATGGTAATGACTATAGAGATTGGGAAGATTGTGTTACCTGGAAGTGACATCGTGTTACCCAAAATTCCACCCTCACCAGGCACTGCTCC
>NW_015270069.1:0-389 GCF_001447785.1 Gekko japonicus
TTCAGTTGCAGCCTGGTTTTTATTTGAGATTCAGTCCTATTTTTAATTTGCTGTTTTTTCTTCTCTTTATGTGTTTCCCGTTTCTCCTTTTCTGTTGCTTCTGCTTGTGCCTTTGCTCCATCCTGTGTGTCACTTCCTTCTTCCTCGTCGTCTTCTTCTTCCTCCTCTTCCTCTGTACCCCGTTGCCAGCCTAAGTCCTCTCCTTCTGTGTCCAGAAAGTTTTCCAATTTAAAGATGGAGTCTATTCTGTATCTTTTCGTTTTATAGGAGAAAAGGAGACCTTCCGGAAGTAGCCATTTGTATTGGATTTGGTTTTTCCTTAATAATTCTGTTAATATGTCATAGTTTCTTCTTTTTTCCCTTATTCTCCATGGTGTTTCTTTGAGAAT
>NW_015270070.1:0-389 GCF_001447785.1 Gekko japonicus
GTGTGTGTGTGTGTATAAAAATTTAGAATTACAAACAGTGTCAAACAAATAACCACAAACACATAAAACCCTCCTTGCTAAATCATTGCTAATTATTGCTCTCTGCAGCAATTTCTACCCTTAATCAGTGCCTGAAACAGCAAGTTATTTAAGACAGAACTTTTGTAGATTTGTTTTATTTGCTGATCGCAAATGAGATAAGCTTGGCCAAGTCTCCATATAAAGCTGGAAAGGGAGGGAGGAAACATTTTATTATTCTATCACCAAACAGCGTATTTTGTTTAATGGAAGCAGTCTGACAAGGCACAGCCGGGAAGTGATTATAGGAATTTTGTATCCCTTTATTTTTATTTGGCAGCTGGAACTGGAGCTAGAACTGTTAAAAAAAA
>NW_015270071.1:0-389 GCF_001447785.1 Gekko japonicus
TTTTTTTTACATTTAACCCAATAAAATGGACTAGAAGGCATTGTGTGCAAACTGCAGTGCAGTGAACGGGTGATGCTGCGTCATCGTCACTCGATAGCTGGTAATATCCAGTGACGAGTGGCATGCCTGAGGCAGTCCTTGCCCATGAACCCCCCAAAATTTCTCCCATGTAAACTCCCTTCACCTCCAATGGGAGGCTAGCCCACGCAAGCCAGCCACCACGCTTCATTCCACGTGGCCACGTACACTTTTGACATGTCACAGGGGAAAAGAGGGACATGCCCCGAGCACCGCTCACCACTTGCCATGGATGTCTTCCTACCCTCCCCCCAGGACAAACCGCCGAACGTTCTGCTCTGCCTGTTGTACTCATTTAACCTGCCATGGTC
>NW_015270072.1:0-389 GCF_001447785.1 Gekko japonicus
CCTATATCCCACAAACCTTCCCCTGAGCTTCATACCCTGAGAACATTTGTGGTTTTTCCTAAAAACATCCACTTCATTCTCGTAAGAAAGAACTATTTGTTATATCTTTTCATGTGGTAGATTTTTCAGAATACCAGCTGCCAAGATCCTATAAAGCCATGAGAGGCATTCTTTGAAATGTGCTGCAATAATGTGAAGCTGTGCAATATTTTCACATTCCACTGCAATAACTTGGCAGTGAGTGGGACAAAGGGATATGTGGACATTCTCTATTAGGCCTATCATCTTGAGAAGGTCACTGATGACCCTCAGGGATGTAGAATGGAAGAAGCCATTGAGGATGTAGCAGGCTTGTTCATTAAAGCTCCACTATTGGCTCAGCCAGCTTC
>NW_015270073.1:0-389 GCF_001447785.1 Gekko japonicus
CTACACCACCTGGCTCTCATAGCTTGTGACAGAACGTGACTTTTTTAAACAACAGGAGGCATTAAGTATAAAAGGACTGAAAAGTCTCCCTTTCCTGGTCTTCATTTGAGAGACAGAGAGAGACAGAGAGAAACTTGGTCCTGATGACTTCTGTCCTTTTCTTACATCACCGTTCGCATCCAACCAAGCAAACAAGAACAGCCCAGATGCCTCCCCTAAGCCAACGTGACTCATCAGACATGACTCATCAGGCCAGGTGCGCCACCACTATTCCCAGTTAAGCAGCAACACCCAGAAGTTCACCGAGTCCCTGACAGGCCACCGTACCTGTCTGTTTAACTGTGTTTGGATTGGTGGATTGTGAGTGACACAGGCTAGGCACCAGCCAA
>NW_015270074.1:0-389 GCF_001447785.1 Gekko japonicus
ATTTTAATAAAGGAAATGTGGCTACATCATCACAAACTGGCCCGAGAAAAGGCCCTACGATTCTGCTGATGTTCTGTATTGTTCAAAGTGTCATGTTTAACCCTTATGCTTTGTTCAGACGATGGCCCCATTTCAGATTTCGATTCCTGTTGCTCATTAGATGCATCGTCCTGTTGATGGCATGGATTTACATGGCGTAATCTGTCTTGAGTCTCCATGGGAGAGACTGGCTATAAGTAACTAAATACAATCATAGGAGATCGGCAGACAGCTGCAGTGAGTTGAGATTATTTAGTCACTCTTTGTTTTTGTTAACATTATTCATCATCCACCTTTCTCGCTGGGAACTGAGGTGGATTATACAGGATGAGTCAATATAATCGACAGGA
>NW_015270075.1:0-389 GCF_001447785.1 Gekko japonicus
TAGAAAGTTTATCTTTGCCAGTTTGTTTAATAGATGAGATCTTCTGTTTATGGTGTTAATTCTGCACAGATTATTGTACACTTAAAAGGCCCTGAACCCCCTTTCTTCCGACATAAATAGTCGTTTAGAGCAGGAGTTCCCTAAATACTATCATGCTATGAATTTGTTTGCCATATCTTTACATTGACATTTGTTAGAGAGACTAATGCACAGTTCAGGTTATCATATTTACCTTACATTAGATAGATAACTGAAAAGAGCAGCAAAACTGTGTTTTATAACTTTGTGTTTTTAATTTCCCCCCTGTACATTTAAAAAAAGTTTTTCTAAATCTTTAATACCAGTGAACTGTGTCAAACTGTATTTTCTAGGAATCTTAATTGTATTTC
>NW_015270076.1:0-389 GCF_001447785.1 Gekko japonicus
TTTAAAAAGCTAAACCCCAAACAGCTTAATTTCTTGTAGTTTTGAGGTAGAAGGCTGGAGAACCTTATTGATAACTGTACTCAGTTATAAACCTACAGTCCCTTGGATGGGCTTGTAGCATTAGACTTTTTCATTAAAATAAATATCTGCATTTCATTTTCAAGCCAGAATCATTAAAAGTTCCATAGAGACTTCTGGAAGTAATATTTTCCTGTCCAAACAGCTGCACCTAAAAATTTGCCTCATCCTCTTAAGCCCTGTATGTGGCATCTCCAGTACCATATTTACTAGAAAGGAAGATGACCTTGATAAGACAACTTCCCTAAAAAGAGAGAGAGAAGGCTATACATAAAAACAGATGACACTGAATTTAAGACACCCCCCTCCCC
>NW_015270077.1:0-389 GCF_001447785.1 Gekko japonicus
GCAATAATTAGCCAGCTATAGGCCCTTTCTAACACTGGTAGTTTGAGTAGGGTACTGGCCATAGTAGAGCACCTTTTAGGTCCAGGAGAGTACAGAGCGGACAGGAGAACGTGGGCCGCACACAGTTAGGTTTGGGAGGACTCAAAGGCTACTCAAAAAAGTCATCTCATGGATTAACAGAGTGTGCATGTGTCTCCCCCCTCCCCATGTATCTGAATCTTTATTACTGGCAACAGCAGTAGCACATACTTGCTAGCAGGCCATGGTGGAAGTGGTGTTGATCAGTACCACACAGTGACCAAAGTGACACACTTTTAGAAAAAGAAAATATGCTTGTTTAACTTAAAAATATTTCATTCTGCAATCTGTATAAATTATGCAGAGACATT
>NW_015270078.1:0-389 GCF_001447785.1 Gekko japonicus
CCCAGCCTGGAGCTGGCAACCCTAAAGCAGAATTGTGCTAGAGGAAGGCAACTTCTCTACCTCCCCCCTCTGACTGCCATCTTCTTTGTCCCTGGAATCATGCTCCTTTGGATCAGGGGACCTGAAGGAACAGTGAGGAGCAAATACCAAACCTACCATGAGAGGTGGGTACCATTAAGTATGACCCTGCCTTCTTCCATAAACGGAAAAGCCGTATTCCATGAGAGGAGTTGCTACTGTGCTGATGGAATGGTACCGTTGGATCCAAGCCCTAGAATTCTGGCTTCAAATCCTGTGCTGTCTTATGACAGACAGGCTCCCTACCTCAGGGGCTAGAACCAGAATATAGACTACAGTATGTAATGTTAAGACGCTGAACTGCAGGCTGT
>NW_015270079.1:0-389 GCF_001447785.1 Gekko japonicus
TTTTTCTACGAAACGACCCCTGCTTGCATCCAACTTGTTCAGCAATCGCACTGCGGTGCGCACACTTCAGGATGAAAAACAATAGAAAGAACCTTGATGGTGTGTGATGACAGTTTCCAAAAGGGGTCAATGTCCTCAGGGGAAGAGATGTGAAATAGCTGAAGAGCAGCCTCTTAGTTACAGCCTGTTCTTTGTTGCCAGGGTGCTGCGCTCTTGACATCTCTGTCAGAACAGTTAGGAAAACACAATAGCAGCTTGTTTGAAGGAGAGATGCACTGAAAGCTAAGAAAGGTATTGTCCCCCTGTCGAAAACGGAGGGCCAAACTGGACGTTACATTTTTAGTGGGTTGTGCCCGGGTTCCCTCAACCAATGCTCCCTCTAAGCTATG
>NW_015270080.1:0-393 GCF_001447785.1 Gekko japonicus
CACACACACACACCCAACCATCCATGTAATCCTCCCCCAGATGCGCTCCAGCATCAATGTCCAGATCCTGGCGCCTGCAGGGTCTGATGGCATTACTTATATTTATCTCAAGTGACGTCTTGGGATGCCACGCTTCTCTGGAGCGGAAGATCGCCTCAGCTTCTTATGCAGCCCCACCACGCTGCTGGCTCATGTTCAGCTGACGATCATCAGAGACACCCAGATCCTGACCACTTGTCCTGCTGCCATACCACACTTCACCCCACTCTGTATTTGGTGCCTCTGACTTGCTTGGGACCAATGCTCCCTCTAAGTTGTGGAGTCTTGTGAGCAAAAATTCTACTTTGCTAGTCACAGTGAGGCCGAAAAACGGAACACAGGCTATGGCAAATA
>NW_015270081.1:0-389 GCF_001447785.1 Gekko japonicus
TTCTCTGGAGACCCTCAATCTTGACTCAGCATGATTACCCTTCTGAAATTGTTTCCTAAGGAACATCATCAATACAAAATATTTCTTCCTTAAAGAACAAATTCTATGCCCTCTTTAGGTTTTTGTTTATTTAAACTGTATTTTGTAAGCCACTTTGGCTCCCCAGTGGGGTAAAAGTGTCTAAATAAATAAAATCCTGGATCACAACTCATTGTCTTATTTATACAAGCAGAATTCAGAGTTTATTCTAGGATACTTATGCTGAGACACAAGCAATTTCAGTGTTTAGCTATACTCAGCTTCTCACTATCAAATTATACATAGATCACTGTAGTTCTCTAAGGAACCCCAAACTTTTCAACAGTCAATTACAGTTAATATTTTGTTGA
>NW_015270082.1:0-389 GCF_001447785.1 Gekko japonicus
GCATTGGCTTCTCTTATGTTCTTATGGTTCGTTTTCCTTGTGAGTTAAAGTCTGAAATTTAAATTTAAGTTGAGCTTTTATGGGTCAGGGCGGTTTTGGGGTTGGATTTGGAGGAAAAGGGGGGCACAGCTGATTTTGAGTGTGTGGCACCCCTGACCAATTTCCACGACTCTTTGGGGGAAGCCACGATGCTGTATGTCCAAAATAAGCTTCATAGGGTGGATAGGAACACTTTTGAGGCCTCATCCACGTGTGCTGAAAATCCCACTTGCGATGATCGCGTGGGCAGGTTTAGCGTAGCGATGTTCACTTTCAATGCTCTTTAGTGATTATTTGCAAATGGATTTTACCAGTCCACACAGGAAAATCCAGTTGCAAAGTACATTGAA
>NW_015270083.1:0-389 GCF_001447785.1 Gekko japonicus
GAGATTTGCCAGTCCCATGCCATCCCTCAACATTTCCCCCATGAAGATTCAACAGGTCTCCCTTGAGCAGGCTGATTTCTCTGCTCCACTTCGTATCCTTCTAACTGACTCTCAACATTCAGCTCCTCCTGGTGCATATTTAGTCCTCATCAGACCATTCTGAAGACTTTGGTTTCTTTTTCCTTTGGGTTAGTTTAAGAAGGCATATTTTTCTGCATCCTTGAGGATGCCCCTGGAGATAAAGAGAACGTTTCCTGTTTCGGTGGGTAGCTCCGTGCTTTTCCTCCCATCATCCCCACGGGGGCTGATTCTTATCAGATTTAATCCCTGTTTGGGGGTTGCAATGAACACATACATCCTTGCCTGTATGTGCGCAGAATGCCAACATG
>NW_015270084.1:0-389 GCF_001447785.1 Gekko japonicus
GGGATGTTTCAGTTTTGCTTCTCATGTCCCCTCCCAGGAGCTACGGGAGCTGCTGGAACAGCTGCAGCAGCAGCAAGTCCACATCGAGATGGACGTGGCCAAGCCAGACCTGACATCGGCCCTGCGGGAGATCCGCCTCCAGTATGAGTCCATGGCTTCCAACAACATGCACGAGACCGAGGAGTGGTACAAATCCAAGGTAGAGTGGAGGGCTCCTGGCCCCGGCTGGAACTTCCAAGGTTTGGCCACACCAGGTTGTGACTTCAGGGGGCCAGACCAACTGGGTGGGTGCCACAGGGATCCAGGAGCAGGGCAGTGCCCCTCTCTGCAGCCACAGCTTGGCACAGCCCGCGGTGGCATTTAACGGAGAGGGATTAAAGTATAGGATT
>NW_015270085.1:0-389 GCF_001447785.1 Gekko japonicus
CATGTATTTCCCAACCTTGAGTTGGCAACTCTAAGCTCCAAATGACGACCAGTACCAATTCACACAAAATATTCACTGAAATGATAATGCTAATACTATAGGTTTTGAATAGTGCCACAGTAGAATCTGCATAAATGAGGCTTTTAAAAGAAATCACCGGAAAATCACTTTCTAGTTGCTATAACTTATGAGTAACATTTCACAACAGCCAAAGTAACCTCCAAATCCACTCTAGTCAAAAGTCTTCCCAGTTTTTCTCCCACTGATGCACCTTCCACCTAGGGATGGAAGAATCCACAAATTGCTCGCATTCGATAAAAAAAGTGGGCATTCCAATAAACAATGTTCCAGTGTATGAATTTTCCCAGTAGCCTTTAAGCCTAGTCTCT
>NW_015270086.1:0-389 GCF_001447785.1 Gekko japonicus
TAGCACAGGCGATTATTTCACCAGGCATTAGATCCTTTACCACTGAAGCTCCTTTGACCACCGTGCCTCATCGTGTCTCCCCTAAAGTCAACAGGCAGATTCTGAAGAGAGCTCACGTCTGCTGGCAGCCATCTTCTTTTACCCAACACAATACATACAACGGGGTGTTGACCCAACTCTCTGTGGAGTTCGCAGGAATGGGGTTTCCCCCTTCTCTCCCCCACCAAGCCCCCTCTCCCCACCGAATTCTGCTCGGGAGGGAGGGCCAGCAGACACAGGGAGAGCATGGGGAGTGAAGTCCGGATCTGAAGGGGGAACAGGTGGAAACTGCTGCCCCTTCTTCCAAAGAGTCTTGGGGACTTTATGGCCCTGACCTGGATAGCCCAGGC
>NW_015270087.1:0-389 GCF_001447785.1 Gekko japonicus
CATCCTAAATAAGGAGAAAAACAACCTCCAGCAGAAACAGGAGAAAGAATAACATGAGCCTGAAGATAACATGGAGTGTGAAAGATCCTAAAGTCATAGAATTTGATGGTTAAAGGAAAAAAACCCAATTTATATGGCATTGAAAGTTTACAAGTAAGAAACTTCCAAACATGGTAAAAGGTATAAATGGAAAATATCAAGCATTCCTACTGATGGATGCCAGATTTTAAGACCTGATGGGGCATAAAGCTTTCTCTGAGCCACAGTTCTTTATTTAGGTCATTTCCTGATGGAATTGAGCATATTCTTCCTCAAAATAAAAAGGAAATAGGAGGTCAAGGAATCTTAACTGAGTTAGTCCCAACCCTATACCTTCCAAAAACTAAAAG
>NW_015270088.1:0-389 GCF_001447785.1 Gekko japonicus
AATGTTTTTGTTAATTCTGTACAGGACTTTATTCTCAACTATTCATGTTTTACAATAAGTGTCTTGAAGTTAATTAGCTGTCTGATTCTAGATGCTGCACAACGGCCGGAAGATCCTGGGCCCACTCAACCTGAAAAATCTACAAAACCTATTAAGTCAACACCTCAAGAAGAGCAGCAGCCAGAGTGAGTAACATAAGAAACTGATGATTCATAATAAATCCTTACAGTGACTTTTAACCATCTTTGCAGGCAAACCAGCTACAACATTTCCTTTAAAAGGCTGAACTGGCCATGGTGATTCATGCTGGGATCACGTTGAGGTTAGATTACTGTAATGCCCTCTGTGTGGGGCTACCGTGGAAAACTGTTCAGAAACTTCAGTTGGTC
>NW_015270089.1:0-389 GCF_001447785.1 Gekko japonicus
ACACACACAATAATTGCTTCTTTATAATAAGATCCAATACTGAGTAGTGGTAAGAAGGAACTGGGCAGAGCTGGGTTTGCAATCCTCACTCACCTATGAAGCTCACTGGGTGCCCTTGGGTCAGCCATTTTATTTTAGCCTAATTTAGCTCACAGGGCTGTTGTGAAGGAAAAAAACTGGAAGTTGGGAAGATAAAATAGAAGAACCATGAAGATTGCTGTGAGCTTCATGGAGGAAAGGCAGGATTAAAAATGTAACACATGGATACTTTTCTCTCTGGGCTGAAATTTAAAACTGCTGTTATTGTTGTTAAGCAAGTCAACCCAACACTTAGGGTCTTCAGAAATCTTCTTTGATCACATATCCTATAAAATATGAGAACAAAGTTT
>NW_015270090.1:0-389 GCF_001447785.1 Gekko japonicus
GTATTTCCCAGCCCAGAGCTGGCAACGCTCTCAGCCACACTAAATGTCACCTGCTAGTTTGTTGCTTCAACAATCACTGCTGTAATATTCCATTTTGCTAAGATGGACTTCGCTATCACACATTATTTCATTTTGTTTGCAGACATCTTCCCCTCCCACCTTGCTATGCAATATTGAATTTGTCAGATCTGTAATGCATGATAAGGTTACTGAAGCGCTGATTTTCTCTTGGCCACGGTTTTTGCCTGGGAGTTCCCCAGTGCGAGCACAGAAATTCAGTTCACAGACAGCAATGCAAATTCATTTAACATTACTCGTAGACCTGGATAACAAGAGGGTAGATATAGATGTACATCTGATAAGAGTAGCATACTGCAAAGAGCCACACT
>NW_015270091.1:0-389 GCF_001447785.1 Gekko japonicus
TAATTCCATGAGATCTCCAAACCCCCCCCCCCCAGTCTGGCAACCCTAACTTCAGGGTTTGTTGCAGTGCTAAATAGAAAAAGGTCTGTATATTCTATCTTGAGTTCTTTGGAGTAAACACAAAAAGGAGAGGGGGAGAATAGATCAGCTGCTCCTCAGGAGGAGTTTTCTCTGAGTTCCTACCCTGGAGCCCAAAAACATCTGTGCAGCAGAAGTCATGTTTTTATGTTCTTTAGGAATAGTCATTGAGTATAAATAACAAAGTGCACCACTTTAAAGAGTACCTACTACTCAGTAAACACTTGGAATTGGTGCAGAGCCCTGAATTTCTCACAAAATATCTAGCTGCAAAACAGCAATATGATGCTTGTTATGCCAGGAAAAGAACA
>NW_015270092.1:0-389 GCF_001447785.1 Gekko japonicus
CTTAACCACTACACCAAACTGGCCAAGACAGGTGGGAGCTCCTTAGGTGACAGAACCCCCCCTTTCCATTAGAAAGACCCCACTTGTAGAAAACTAGCATGTCAGGGAGAAGGGTAGGACAGAAGCACCTAGTTTTCCCCCTGCAGGGAAATTTTCATCTGCAGGAAGAATACATATCATGTGCAAACTCCGCACCTGCAGTCGGAAGTGGCTCAGTGCAGACAACCTCCACGGTGAAAACCAGGCCTTTTGTTTCCACTCCCAGATTCTGCAGACTATGCAAAACTGAACTATATGGAGAGGGCTTTCCTGCACAGGTTACTGGGTTGTGCTGAACAAAAGGGATGCTTAGATAAAAGGTAAGAAAAAGAAGGAGGAGGAGGAGGAGA
>NW_015270093.1:0-389 GCF_001447785.1 Gekko japonicus
CCCCCCACCAGCCATTGGTAGGGGAGGAAATAACCTGTGTGGGGAGAGGGGCAGGGGAAACGGCTGGCACATGGGCAAGACTGGCAAAATCCGAACATTCCCACCCTGTCGGCAGCCATCAAGGCTTTACTGTGTGAACTTCCTAGAGCAGCCAACCCTTGGCTGGCCACCCTCCAAAAGCACTCAGGGACTGCAGAAACCGGCATCATGTGACACTCTAGGGATCTCCCAAACCATAAGAGATTTGGGGGGATTCCTAGAGAGTCACATGATGCTCCCGCTGCTCCATCAAGAGACCTGGGGCAGATGGGGAGGTGGCCTACCTACCATAGCAGTGACCTGGCTGCCCTAAGTCTTTTGCAAAATGTCACAGCAAAGCAGGTTTGGGA
>NW_015270094.1:0-389 GCF_001447785.1 Gekko japonicus
ATCGAATCGGCCACTAGAGGGAGCAAAACCTGTGCAGGAGACACCCTGAAGCAATGAGTGATGAAAATGAGAATGTGGAAGAGCCCTATGTCCTGCCAGCGGAAGAAGAGTGCTGCCCCCTTCTGGTTCCAGGACTGTATGTGCTTGTGGGTCGGCTTACAAAGTTATCAGTGACCTGATTCCATGAAGCTGTGCCCCAAGAGTCAGGATCCACATGACCCCTTAATCATGCCTTTTTTGATATGCCCGCTGGAAGCGTTGCACTGCAGTGTTTTTTGGGCAGGGGGGGGCACTCTGACTTTCCACTCGTTTGCACATGGGTTGGCTGGGACTGGAGACCTTCCGGGACTGCGGCTGATCTCCAAACCACAGGGATCAGTTCCCCTGGA
>NW_015270095.1:0-389 GCF_001447785.1 Gekko japonicus
TGTCCTGGACTATCCAGGTTAGAGTGCACCAAGCATGGTCCAACCCAATTATGTTTGCATAACTACTCCTTTCTATCTTAAATTCTTATGCTAAGCAACATCTGCTTCTCTGTTCTCCACCCACCCATCATCTTTTTCTTTTTTTTAATACTCAGCCTGGTTAGGAGTTATCATGAATATGAAAAATTGCTCACTTGTTTGTGTTGGCTTACTTGGTCCTAATAGAGATATACTGACTGTTTGCTCTTTTCAGTAAAATATTATAAAGAAGCTGTATGTTAAAAATTTAAGAAATCATTTTAATATACTGCTTAAGACCTGTACCAATAGAGGTCTCACATTAGAATGTTAAAGTAGATTTTTGTTATTTTAATGTGCATCTTTTCCCT
>NW_015270096.1:0-389 GCF_001447785.1 Gekko japonicus
GATGGCCACTATTTGTTCTTCCTAAAAGGGACCATCTCCCCGCAACGGTCAAACGACTCGCTGATGCTCCGTGTTAAAAAAAGTCAGGACCAGCAAAGCAAATACCTCCTGGATGTTCCTTGCAGTGCCCAGAAGACAGCGGTACAACAGGCGATGGTGTCAAAGCTCCATGCTCAGGACGAGATCAGCTTAGAGGCAAGCCAGAGTGCCAGCAGCCAGGATCTCTCGCTGTTCCTCGTCATGCTGACCCCTCACTCATATTGCTTTCCCGAAAACAGCTAGAGCATCACCACGGAACTCGTGACTAGAGACACATGTTCAATGGAAAGCTGACTTTGAATTACGTATGCAAAATTGGCTTCTACTTGATGTATTTGAGGCGAGAATTC
>NW_015270097.1:0-389 GCF_001447785.1 Gekko japonicus
CTCCTCCTCCTCCTCCTCTTCTTCTAAGTAAGGCTAGGGAGAGAGCATCCGCCCCCTCCCTCGGCAGATGGATCGCTGTGTTTAACCCACGACTAAACTTATCCCGAACCCATCCGTCTCTTCCTGGCCAACTGTCACCATGGCAACTGGGCACTCCGTCAGCGCCATGGCAACTGGGTCCCCAGCTCTTTCCCGCGGTCCAAATATGGCACCTGGATGCTGCCGCTCAGAGAAGCCCCTGGAAGCGAGACAGTGGCCCCTGCGCCGTATGAAGAGCCCTGCTGCGTCCAGCCAAAGAGGCGCCCTCCAACCCCACATCCGGCTCCTCACAGTTGCCAACCCCCAGGAAGCCGACTAGCAGGGCAACGATGCGAGAGGGCCTCTGCTCC
>NW_015270098.1:0-389 GCF_001447785.1 Gekko japonicus
GACAATTCTGAAATCAAAGCTGTCATAACCACTTAAATATTCAAAGGGAGCATTTTAGCCGAATCATTTTAGAAGACCTTTATTTATACCAAAGCAGCTTACAGTAATCAAAATGCAATACAATTATTAAGAATTCAGTGAAACACGTTCCTTGGGAAGAAGATTCTCAAGACAGAGGCTGATTCTGACTCCTTCCTGCCCTTCCTTGGGAAGTATCAAGCAGGAGAAAATTAAAAACGCAATCAAAGGCTGTCAAGTTCCACCCAAAAGAAGAACTACACGGCAACGTGTAGGAACACAGTCCCCCTCAACGAAGACATTTTACTGTCTGAATTCTAAATGGCTATGGAAATTTGAAAAACAGTAAAAAACATTGCATAAACTTTGTT
>NW_015270099.1:0-389 GCF_001447785.1 Gekko japonicus
TAAGAGAGGCGGTGCAAAAGGGATGTGAAGAAGCGTGCACAGAAATAATTAAGGAGTACAATATACAAGTAGAAACAGAGGAAGAGGGAAAGCAGGAGCAATTTTCGGTGCAGGAGGCTCCAGAGGATGGACAAAACAAGAACAGTGATCATGTTAAGGAAGAAAATCTGGGGAGCATACAAATGAATGATTATGTAGAAGCTAAAGACTTGCCAATGGAAATAATAAGAAAGAACTTAAATAGAGAACTGATTGGTATTAAAATAAGACTGCCAAAAGAAAAGAGACAATGCCTAAAAATTGGAAGAGACAGAGATAAAAGGACCAAAAGAAGGAGACGACGAGCGTGGAAATTCAAAGGAGACAATAAATCCTGGAAAACAGAATGG
>NW_015270100.1:0-389 GCF_001447785.1 Gekko japonicus
TACACAATTACCTAAATTTTACTACAGTTCCTGTATCCTGTGTTTCCAATCCGTTTCCGGAATGTGGTCAAATTTGCTTCATCACCATGGCATGCCACCATGAAAGTGGTTGTGTGTTCCATGTTAAGTTCACAAACAGCCAGAACTTTGTAAATGGTGCCGTTCCGGACGAGGATGCATTCCCCTTTAAAAATCTGGTTTACAGATTAAATGTGCTATTAGACTCCTCCCACACAGATGCACAGGTGGCATCCCTAGATGGCATGCATAACTTGGAATACCTTTTATCAACTGCAATTTGTATCCCAACTGGGAACCTTTTCTGGGAAAGGATGGACTTGCTACAATTATCCATACTACAACCAGGGGTCTTTTCCTAGAAAAAGAGC
>NW_015270101.1:0-389 GCF_001447785.1 Gekko japonicus
CACAACGTCACTTCCGGCACAAACCCAGAAGAAGAAGTTGTTGTTGTTGTTGTGACGCTCTACGACTGCACCAAAAACACATTGCCACAATGCCTACTTTCCCCCTGCTACTGGTCTACTAAGCAGTGCCAGGAACCAGGGCAGGAGGTCCTCAGGGGAAGGCAAGGATCATTTATTCCTCTTCGTGCAATTCTCCATGGTTGCTAAGGGTGTAAATGCCTTCTGGCATAAGCAAAACATTGGTTCTCAACTGCTTCCATTTCTTGAGCGTGTGTAATATCTAGCACTGCAGTTTCTTCCTGAGCATGTGTGGAGATTTTTATTACTGTCTTTTCTTCATAAGTATTTTAGGTCCCGGTCACGCAGGCAGGAAAATGCGGGGGGGGGGG
>NW_015270102.1:0-389 GCF_001447785.1 Gekko japonicus
ATTTCGGTAGTACAGTGTTGATCATGTACATCTTTTTCACAGGCCAGAACAGGTCACGACAGATAGTTCCGTACATTTTTGAATCAGTAACAGAATTACGCCCTTCCCCTCCATAGGTGATTTGCAACTGATGGAACTACAAAGATCTTCATATACCACAGATTACACCTATCGTATCTAGACTGCTTGCAGTCATAAATCTAAACCAGAATGTTGATTACACTCGATATGTTGATGCCCCTTATTTCGCCTCCCCTCTCAAAAAAAGTAGAAGCTTCTCCCAAAGAAAACACGGCTTAAATCAAACTCGAAAGACGAAGAGGTTGAGGTGGTTCTATAAGCAGCAGAAAGAACACGATGAAGTTTCACCAGATGGATTCAAGACTGTT
>NW_015270103.1:0-389 GCF_001447785.1 Gekko japonicus
ACAACCAAAGAGGGACCCCAGCCGGAAAGGCCTGGATTGGTGGGAATCTGGTACCATCTCCCCTTCACAAGGCGCTGAGATCCCCCGGTCACTACGGATGCTAAGCTGGCGTAGGGGCACGAGGAAGGTTGCAAGACGGCCCCAGAGGAGTCCTGCTTTGCCTTAATGGCATCGGGATCGTTGCCTAACGCCGCTTCTCCTCAGGCGCTCTTGGAGCCTCTTCATCTCGCCATCGCGCGCCTGCCTGGCGAGGAGCTGAGCAGCAGGAGGCCCCCGGTACGCCCTCCAGGGCTTCTGCTAGAGTCGAGATTCCTATCGATTCCGGTGGCTTTGAGATGCCGGCCAATGTTCCCTCTAAGGCTAAGGTGTGGAGTCTTGTGAGCAAATAT
>NW_015270104.1:0-389 GCF_001447785.1 Gekko japonicus
CCGGGAGCCGAGGGGAATACTCTCCCCCCCCATGAGTATTGTAGGTCCCTCTTCTTGTACTATTTTTATTGTCTCTAACTGCCTTTAGCACCTTTGGTAGAGTCTTGGAAACAGGCCCAAATTATGTTAATACATAAACAAGGAACAGAAGATAACGAAGTACAGAACTACAGGCCGATTTCTCTTTTGAATGCCGATTACAAAATCTACGCATGCATATTGGCCACAAGATTAAAAAGACTCTTGTTAGAGGTTATAAAGAGAGATCAGGCGGGGGTTTTACCGAGAAGGTACTTAAAATATAATGTAAGAATAATACTAAATATCCTAGAATTTTATGAGCAACGTTCAGAAAAAAAATTAGCTTTGATATTTATAGATGCTGAAAA
>NW_015270105.1:0-389 GCF_001447785.1 Gekko japonicus
ACTGGGTTAAGGGCTGCCCGATGTCAGAAGCAAATGTGGCGTGGTTTGTGGGTGGACTTGTCAGCATTTCAGTAAGAGCCAAAATACCTTTGATTAACAATTTAGCGGAGGATAGGAGAGGGCCCGCCCGGAAGGTCACAGTTCCCGAATCGTTCGGGCCCAGGTCCTTTAGGGTCAAAGTGTGAGTTTTCCCATCTTGCACAGAGATCTCGTTCACGGGGCTGCTCTGAAGGGGAGATCCGTCCAGCCACCACTGCACGTTCTTCACGCCGGAGCGCGAGAGCACACAGGTGAAAGTGGCCGATTCGCCCGCAAAGACGTCTGTGTTCGTTAAGCCAGAAACTATCTGCACTTCCTCTTCTGCGTAACAGAACAAGACAATGTGTACC
>NW_015270106.1:0-389 GCF_001447785.1 Gekko japonicus
CTCCTCTTCTTCTTCTCCTTTTTCTTCCTAACAGTACAATATAGCACAATTGGCTTTTCATGCATGTGTGTCCTCACACAGTCCAATGCAGTCTTATTTGCACTCCACCCGTTTCACTGAGGCTCCACTCACCAGGCCATTGTTTAAATTGGACAGTTAAATCTGTCTTAAATAAATGCTCTTCTTGTTGCTGTGTTCAATCCTGCATTATAGTGCTTGTCTAAGTAGCAACCTTACAGGCTGCTGCTGATCTCTCAGAATCAGCAGCATTCCAACCATTTCTGGTTTTGCAAAAACCCGATGCAAACCTATTCAGCAGGCATTCACTCAGACCTGAACCAAATGGACCCGATGATCTGATAGACAGCGTGGAACACAGCAAGCTCAAC
>NW_015270107.1:0-389 GCF_001447785.1 Gekko japonicus
TCCTTCTTCCTCTTCTTCTTCTTCCTCCTGACCACACAGGGGGGCAGCTCCAATCTTGGATCATGCAGAGCAGAACGAATGGATCGAGAAGCAGACGTTAGGCCATCCATAAACAGAACCTGGTAGAAGTTGGATTTTGAGTTTTTCAGTCCACTAGACTGGTTTTCTAGCATCCTACGTAGCCCAGGCGAGCCAATCTCATCAGAGCTCGGAACCTCAGTGGTAACATTCAGTACAGGGTTTTACACATGCCTGTTCTGCCACATCCTGATGACAATTCTGGTTCCCCGCATCCCAGCCACAGACCTGTCATCACCTCATGACCTTCAACAGCCAATCGTATGAATAAACAGTGAATCAGGCAGAACAAAGTTTGTGTCCAGTGGCAC
>NW_015270108.1:0-389 GCF_001447785.1 Gekko japonicus
TTTTTAAAGCCGAATACAGATCAGAGACTGACCGACTACTTGCACACCCCCTAATGTAGTAGGTCACATTTAATCTAAAAAATTTAAGATGGGAATATGTGGGAGAACGTTTTAAAGAGCCTCAATAGGAGCTCAGATCTGGGTGAAGGGAGGCTTGCGAAAAGGAAATGGGCCAGCATAATATATTCAAGCAGAGTGCATGAGGGATTAAACTGCATAGTTCTTGAAAAAGGCATTCAGTATTTATTTTATTTTACAAATCTATGATATCACCTTTCATTTCAAAAAGAAGCATATGGCAGTTTGCAGGTCAAACTAGCATCCTATACATATAACTCCCTTATGTATTGGCGATTTCCATCTCTCCCACTGACTGTGCAGTGTGCTCC
>NW_015270109.1:0-389 GCF_001447785.1 Gekko japonicus
CAAAGTCCTGTGTCTTGGCTAACCTTTTACCAACATTTGATATCAATTAGTGTTAAATAGTTAATGATTTCAGAGCTCCTCTCCTTAGGTGCATACCATTTCCCCATAATCAGTGCAGAAATGTATTTCCGGGCCCATTGATATGCCATCGCGGTCAGCAACTAAACTTCCTAGAGAGCCACTTGGAGCCATACGTAACTGAGTAGACAGCTTGGATCTGGGGTCCCAAACCTGTGTCAGGCATGACAAGCTGTGGTCTCTGCTCAGTTCCCAAGTGTGTGCAGTGTCCAATTCAGATCAGGGCCAACGTGCACACGGAGAAGGGTCTTTGGCCTTTCCCCTCGCACTGTTTCCCCCAGCTTTCATTGGTCTTGGGGAATGTGCTAGTG
>NW_015270110.1:0-389 GCF_001447785.1 Gekko japonicus
GTCCAAACATGGTTTAAAGCAGGTGTTCACAAGTGGAGCGATGTTTTCTTTCCCCATATTGTTTAGTCTAGCTAAATCCAGGATAGCAGGATATCAAGTTATCCTGCATCAGCTCACAAGGTAACTGCCGGATACTGTTCTTCCATGTCGGCACAGTGCGACTCCAAGCAATGTGCCAACTTGAGCTCACAGAGGTCCTTGCCACCTTGCTTATGGAGTGGGGGTTCCTTCAGAGAGGGAAAGAAATAATTGTAGCAAGCTACAATGCCTGCCTTCAGACAAAGGAAAGACAACGTTAAAAGCTTCACATTGGGAAGAAAAGCAAAGCAGCAAACAGCATCAGCCTATGGGTCCTTGCAGAGGGTAGTTTCTGTGGTAAGTTTTTTTTT
>NW_015270111.1:0-389 GCF_001447785.1 Gekko japonicus
GTTCCTGGTTCTCCCCTCTCCCCCGTACAGGGGCAGATCAGGATATTAAAGCAATCCCGGAACGCCCTCATCAAATGTGGCTCTGTCCCATGGTGCCAGCACGGTCCCAGGGCTGCTTGGCTTGGTTCTGGACAGCAGCGATGGCCGTGGCAGTGGGTGGAAGCTTGCCCTGTTGTCATTGTTGTGCCTTCTGGGTCCAAGCCATCCCCCCTGAGACTGCCAGTACCACAGGGGCCACTTGGCTCCCCTTGCTCCTGGCCACCAGTGGGCCTCTGTGCAGCAGCCCACCAGGAGTTTTCCTGGGGAAAGAGCTACTGTGCCCCATCCCACATGGCAGCAAGACCACTGTAGACTGAATTAACGCTTACGTGGATGGCCCAGGCTAACCT
>NW_015270112.1:0-389 GCF_001447785.1 Gekko japonicus
TTTTTCCCCACAAGAATGAGTCTTTGTAAACAATTAACACCTGGTGAAGTAAGTAAAGTGGAAGCGTGTGTTGTATTTTTGGATTATTTACTTTTGCTCGTTTCCATTTTAGATCATTTCCAAGTTTCCATCATGCCAGGTTTAGCTGGAAGGGATGATGGTGGTGCAGAAAGAGACACACCAGGCTTCAGGCTAGTAAGAAGGGGTTTTATTTTGTTTTTTGCAGAAAGTGTAAGAGCTAAAACTCAGTCTGGATCAAATATGTTTGCTTGGAACCTATAATAGACACAGGATTTGGATACAGACTATGATCCACCAGAGTGTTTCTGTGGATGGTAGGATTTCCACCCATGGAGCACAACTTTCTTGCTGCAATATAAAGATACTAC
>NW_015270113.1:0-389 GCF_001447785.1 Gekko japonicus
GTTACAGCACCTTTTATAGTCTTCTGAAACAGAATACCCACTGGCTGGCTTGGTAAATTTATTGCATACCATTCTTCTCTATGGGATCATAATTCAAATCTTCCCTATACTGTCTGAAAATATTCTGATTAGACAGCTGTAGGGAGTAAAAAAGGGAGAGAACCATAAAAATGCAGGGCATAAAAAGAAACCAAGATAAAAAGCTATGGATTTGCTTCAGGTTATTTTCCACTTACATATTTCCACAATGGCCAAAACCCAACAGGATGACGGCAAAACTATGACCTTATCTAATTTCATTTTCTTTTTCAAATGCACATTTGAGCAATTCTCTCTGTAGATTCTGGAATAAGTACAATGTTATTCCAATGGCTTACTCAAGGCTCTGT
>NW_015270114.1:0-389 GCF_001447785.1 Gekko japonicus
GAGTGCTAGACAGAGTGTGGCTTCCAGGTCATGCCAGAACTGATGTCATCATGCAGTGGTGATGCTTGCTGCCCCCCATTTGGCTGGCATGTTTCTGCCTGCCGACCAGCTGAGCATCAGTGGTCAGCAGCCAAAACTGTCAGGAGTTTGCCCACTGTTAGTGGGAACCTGGAAAACCTAACCCAGATACTAGTATTTCCAATAATCTTGAATAGCACTCTGGATACCCAAATATTCTAAAAAATACAGGTAAGGTATTTTGGTGGTATACATATGGAGCAGATATAGCCAAACACATATCCTTACTTGTGTGACAGATATTTGCACATCCTTTGATTTTTGGCCTTTGATTGTCTCACCTTGTGAAGAACACAGTGATTTTAAAGTTT
>NW_015270115.1:0-389 GCF_001447785.1 Gekko japonicus
TAGCCTGACACTCTAGCCACTATACCACACTTGAACCGTACTCTGTGCTGGCTCCCTGTCACCCCTACTTGCCACATTTTAAACACTGTCATTGTAGAACTGTGTCACTGTGGCAAGATAGTTTGGGTGTTGGGGAGGATTACAGAACCCCTTCCCTTTCTCATCAGTCCTTTTCGCTCTATGTTGGACCCTCCATGTTCTATGCAACTGAAGTGAATTCAAGTGTAGACACACAGATCTGCAGCTATTACATATAGTTTGAGCATGATGCGTGCATTTTTTGCAGGCAACAGGATGGAAGTAAAGCCTGTCAGCTGGTCTCTTCTCAATGAACGGTCAGATCTACCAATGATCCCTATTTCTGATATAATCTGAGAGTAGAACTGTTT
>NW_015270116.1:0-389 GCF_001447785.1 Gekko japonicus
CCCCCCCCCCAAAGAATAACACACCTGTGTTGTGAATAACTGCCATCGTTCCCAAATTAGATCTGGCTTGCCAGATGTTTGTTCTCCGCCACACAAAATGGGGTGGAGGGAGGATCCCCACCAGAAATGGGGGAGGGAGGAGTCCCACCAGAAAGCTCGACGGGCCTGAGATATTTTTTCACCCATCTGCCTAGCCCCACACCATTTCTCTCTGCTGACCTGACATGTTACGCCTCATAGCCTGGAGTTCTGACTACTTACTAGTTGCAAATCAGATTCGCAGTTGACTAACAGAGCCACCAGCCACATATCAGCATCTACTGGATGTTTGCCGTAGCTTGTTATTTAATTTGTCTCTGCACACCTTCATCATGTTACATGTGAATTTG
>NW_015270117.1:0-389 GCF_001447785.1 Gekko japonicus
ATGTTAGGAATGTGAACATAATAATCGTAAGAAAATGAATAACAGAAGTTAATTCTAGTTGTTTTTCACCTGCTTGGTCAATTTCAGCTTCAACTTCTAGTTTGAGGAATACATCTTCCAAGGTTGTCATGGAAACCCCATAGGAGATTACACCCAAATGGGAATGAGTGTCCAGATCAGAAAATAATGCTGACAGAGAAAGGGGAAGATGTTAAGCTACTGCTTGGAAATAAAATTATATTTCCTTACAAACACATTGCCTCACTTATTTAAAATGTTAAGTGTAGCACCAACAAAGCTTTCTGTTATCACTACTGTTTAATAACTATGTACATGAGAAGTCTAATGCCACATAAAACAGCAGACTGACACTCCTAGATTACAATAAT
>NW_015270118.1:0-389 GCF_001447785.1 Gekko japonicus
CCCCCGAAATGACCTCTGCATGTAACAATTATATATTTCTACAGCATGACAAAGTCACATTCAGTACAGTTCTATGGCAACCCTAGCATGGGTTCACAGCATGTTTGAAGGCATACATATTTCTGGAAAGGAAACACGCCATAGATAAGAGAGCAGCTCCTCAGGGGCATACAGCTGAGTAGTTTGCTCCTTTGAAAATAGTTTTTAAGCTTACAAAGGACACGTCATCAGGGTTTAATAATGGCCACATTTATCAAGTAGCAAGCATGCCACCTCTTTGTGCAATAGCATGGGGGCAACACGCAGCACAATGCCGATACTGACATAACATTGGCTTCTATCACACAGCACAACCAGGATGTGTGGGAAGAGAATGCCAGTGCAGGAGA
>NW_015270119.1:0-389 GCF_001447785.1 Gekko japonicus
AGCAGCAGCAACTGAAATACCAGGAGAACCGAAGTGAGAGCTTACAATGCCGCTAACCACAAGGTGGCCTGGAGCCAATTCCATCTCCAAAGTTCCTCTTTTGCTGCTCTCGCTTCTTCTGTCTGTACGATTGTCTTTGGTTTACTGCTCTCAATACAAGTCAGTTACCGCAGCTGTTTCGTGAGGCTAGCATTGGTTGCAAGCGACTCTGGGAGCCTACCTTGGCCAAAAAGCAGAGCACGCGCAGAGTGTCACACACAGCTAAAATAAACATTTTCAACCAGGGGGAGGCTGGCGAACAGCAAAGCCTCGCCTCTCCAGAGTCACCTCGACAAGAGCATTTGTCTTGAGCAGAGCCCATCTTCCGCCAGAAAAGTCACGAGGCCTTC
>NW_015270120.1:0-389 GCF_001447785.1 Gekko japonicus
CTGTCTGAAATTCCTCATAGTTAACACATCTGCTGCAACTATCCTGGAACATTCAGGAATAGAGTGGATTATAGTTTTGGTTACCAGTAGGCCATGAAACCATGGCAAGACAGTACATGAGCTCTGAAGTCACACAAACAATGTCAGCAGCACAATTTGGGTCAGCAGTGTCAGCAACTCAGTTCGAAGCAGCTCTGTAGGAGGATGCACGCAGCATCAGTAGAAAGTGAAGGACCATAAACCCTGAATTTTGGCCTGAAATGCCTTGCAGGTATTCACCAGAAGGGCCAAACTGGTAAGAAGCTCTGTGTGCCATGTCTGGAGCTCCTAAGTGCTTTTCTTTGCAAATGGTAGCTTTATGTTTTTGAGCCTCAATGCAGCAGAAAGAC
>NW_015270121.1:0-389 GCF_001447785.1 Gekko japonicus
GGCAAGATGTCATATAAAACACCTTTATATTGTGTGAGCTGCAGGTTTTATTGACCAAAATGTCGGCCAGCAGAAATACCGGAAGCTTGTTGCGAGATAAATAATCCAGGCCCCTTGGATTGATTCAGTTTGTTTAGAAATAAGGCGACTGCGAGCATTGATTCCACGTGGCAACGGATATGGATTTTGTAGGCGGGAACGCACACCCCGAGAGTGAAACATGGATTTAAAATTGAGTTGTGTGGCTGTAGTGTACACAGTGGGAGCCTAACTGAAGAATTGCTAGTAAAAACCACAGGCTTGAACCCACCATTGGGAGGGGTTGTAGCTCAGAGGTAGCTTACCACGCAGGTCCCAGGTCAAGAATCATAGAATTGGAAGGGACCTCC
>NW_015270122.1:0-389 GCF_001447785.1 Gekko japonicus
AAGTCCATTTCCGTGTAAAAACAATTCAACCTGCAATATTGAGCTTTTCTTTCTTTTTAGATGTGTCCTGCTTTGAGCATCTGTTTAGTCTTTCCTTGTTTTAAAATAAGCTGCTCTTAATACTGCATCCCACCCCCATACGCCTAAATAAATATTCACCAGTTGCTAAATCTACAAAGTCTATGTATATCTGTAGAACAGAAACCTCGGTAAGAAAATGGAGGCAGAAAATGAATAGAACACAAAAACATATTAAACATAAGGATTGAAAATCAACTGAAATAATAAAATTTACATATGGGATCTATTTGTTAGCATATTAGGTAAAGCTACAGTTGGGTCCAGTTGTGTATGGGAAATCATTCCATCCACCATGATCTATGATTCAA
>NW_015270123.1:0-389 GCF_001447785.1 Gekko japonicus
TGGCAACTCTATTGAAACAGAGTGTAGGGGGAAGAAAAGACAGGCAATCACTTGAAACCTTTCCTCCTGAGCTTCTCAGAGACTTGAAAGGAGCTAATAAACATCAATATCTAGATACAGTGCAGGGATATAGATGACAGTACCACAATCCAGGTCTGTAGGATGTGGTCTCTAGGCCAGAGCTGTGAAAGTCAGAGTTCCCACTGGTCTTGGCCAATCCTGAAGCTTCATACTGCCTGCCAGTCACAGGTGCTGACAGTACACAATCCTATTCCCCTCTGAGGCCAAAGAGAGGTCGGAATACACACTGTCCCACTCATTAGGCTAGATAGCTTCAAGCCACAAAGTCCCTCATTTGAGTCCTAGGCATTGCTTGCTAGTTCTTGTTA
>NW_015270124.1:0-389 GCF_001447785.1 Gekko japonicus
CTCCCCAAGCTCCACCCCTAAATCTTCAGGAGTTTCTCATCCTGGAACTGGGAACCCTACACCCTGTCCCCCACCAGGGGGCAACCCTAGGAAGCACAGAAACAGGAAGGAAACATGTGTCAGAGGAAGAGCTGCAAGACTTTTGTGATGCCAAGGAGGCTTAGTGAATTGCTCACAGGTCCCCTAATTGCCCATGTTTTACTCTGCTTATGGCCTCTCACCCTGCTCACACCTTGAAGCCTGGGTTCTCAGCCGGTTCGAGATAGTGCCACGCTTGGCCCAAGGTAGTCAGCACATAAACACAGCACCTATCTGATTATTATTTTTTTGTAATCAAATGCTTGGCTCACTTGTTTTTCCCCCCCTCTGTGATTGAGAAGGGAGTCTGG
>NW_015270125.1:0-389 GCF_001447785.1 Gekko japonicus
GGCTCACAAAGTAGCATTTTGGCTCACAAAACTCCACATCTAAGAGGAAGCATTGAACGGGAGCATCGTTGTGCTTTCCAGAGAAGTCAGGGGGACAAGGGATGGGAAAGGGTGCAGGGAAATAGCTTACAAGGCAGGGAAAGTCTTCAGAAAAGAAAGGATCGAGAAAAGATTTGGGAGGACAGAAGAGGCTGTCTGCTGTTGGCAGGGAGAAGGGGGCAGAGACAGGGCGAATTGGCAAGGAAGCTGCCAGGGGCGGGGTGTGTGTGCATGCATGCACAAGGAAATGTAATGGTCTCAATACTCATTTGAACTAACAGTCTGTCTTGGAGTGCAAGAGTTGGGTTAGCGAGAAAGCAGGCAAGCTTTTCCTGGACATTCTCAACTGC
>NW_015270126.1:0-389 GCF_001447785.1 Gekko japonicus
TTTTTCTTTCCACTACACAGCTTGAAGTTCTCAAAACACTGCTCTGCAGAAACAAAAAGTCTTAATTCTCTGATTTAGAGTAAGGATCGCTATAATAAATCCTCTAAAAATGTGATGTTTTATGTAAGCATCTTGGTTACTCCAAGCTAAAAATCCAAACACTCCCCCACTGATTCCTGTCTAAATATATTTTTATTAAAGCCATCATTTTGTAATCTGCTGGTATTTTTCCTTTCAGAGTCTTCTGCATGTGTCTTCTGAGTGCAGTTTAAGTACCATTCTCTACAGAAATCTGTCAAGTCCATCTTATGTAGGACAATGATTGCTCAGCTCTTCATTATAATGAGTGCTCTGGCTAAGTCAGATCTGACGGGTTTTGCAAAAAAAAA
>NW_015270127.1:0-389 GCF_001447785.1 Gekko japonicus
TTATAATAAACCATGAGCTGATTTCACTACCTATGGCTTTGAACCCAGTATATTTCATAGGTCATAGCAGCTGCAGGTAATACCAGAAGCCTGTTGAACCTGCAGTTCTGGAAATAACACCAGAAAGGCATGTGCCCACCCTCAGTCCAGATGCAAGGCTTTTGCATGCATGGATGAGAAAGAACCCAGCCCTAGATTCTTTGGAGGAAGAAGAGGAGCTGTTTCATGATGTCAGACCATTAATGCATCTAGAATGGTCATACCCCCGTGTGATGTCCCCCAAAGCTTGCATCTAACCCCAATGAGCTTCTATGCGTGCAGAAGCTGGGAAGTTACCAGACCTGATCTTCTCATGTCACCCGGTTAAGGAAGATTGTGGCCATTCCAAG
>NW_015270128.1:0-389 GCF_001447785.1 Gekko japonicus
TTATGGCCAGGCTTTGGGTGTGTCACTTCTTTATGAATGGCAGTGGGTTATGGTTAACTGACTCTTCCGCTTACTTTGATTCCAAGCCCCACAGAATCTATGTAGAATTTTCACAGGGCCCTCCTTAACCTCAAGCAAGGCTAACCTGCAAAAGTTGTCTTCGTTCTCAAACGTCTGAGGGAAGGGGCCACCAATAATATTGCATACATTAGCACCAAATATCTTATGTCTATGGTCAGTGTTTATTACCAAACTTTGGAGCACATAGATCATTTTGCACCAATAAGTTATTCTAAAAATCCATGGCCTGAAGAAAGTGCATATATGGTTTGATTTAATGTAAAGGTTGCTCACTCTCCTTAGTATGCCCTGACCCACTTAGTACTGGG
>NW_015270129.1:0-389 GCF_001447785.1 Gekko japonicus
AGACCACCGGCGAGCCCCTCCTGAGGCACCCGGGCTGAGTCCGAACACCTCCGGCTACAGCGCCGCGCTTACCGCCTCGAAGCCGGGCCCAGCCTAAGCCATTCGCTCCTCACAGGAAACTGGCCCGGAGAGGAGGGGGAAACCGAAAACAGGAGCATCCGCCACTTACGAGTGCCGGCGAGGGACAAGTCGCCGACGTCCCCCCCCCCCCCCCCCCCGTCTTTAAAAAAAATGAAATGTATTCGTGGATCTGACAATTTTTTCCCCACATATGTCCCCAATATTTCCGGAGGGGAACTGCAAAGCTCTGCTTACTTTTGCTAAAAGTAGAGACCTATGATTTTATTATTTTCTTAAGGGGAGGGGCTGTGGCACGGTGGAAGAACCTC
>NW_015270130.1:0-389 GCF_001447785.1 Gekko japonicus
CTTGATCAGAGATTACAATATGTAAAATCTTATAAGACACAAATAACATTTGAGAATGTTGATTTTAGCAGAGATCAGCCCCAGTAAAGAGAAACAGGCCAAAAATAAATAAATCAGGTCTCACAATGGAGAAGCAGAATTGAAAAGAGGATGCTTGAAGCAGCCTACTTTTGAAACTGCATATCATCCCTTTTACAGAAGACCCACCCAACCATGTGTTACCCAAACTTTACCACACATAAGAATGTATGGCTAAAACAAAATGGCACTGCGTTTGAGTCATACACATGCAAAGCCAACCACAGGGTGATGAAACCCTGAGTTATGGCAATATGTATATTAACATGGTAATGGCCTGCTAATAGGGATGCCAACCTCCAGGTGGGATC
>NW_015270131.1:0-389 GCF_001447785.1 Gekko japonicus
CAGCGTTGTACATACCAAACAACAAATTCCAGTTAAAATTCTGGCAGCTGCATTTTGTCTCCATTGGTGCTTCCAAACATTCTTCAGCCACACATAGAACACATTGAAGTTGTTAATCTGGATGTTACTAAAGCATGGCCAGGTGAGGTTGACACAGTACTGTTGTTAGTATATGAAACAATCATATCTGTTTCCTTCCAAGGCAGTAACAATGGTCAGTGAAAATATAACTTCAGGACTAAGAGTAATTTCAGTACATTGGGTTTGCCTTGTGCCCCATTTACTGTGCCCTTGGCCTTACTGGAGGGGTCTGCTCTCATTGGCTTTAACCCAATCACAAAGGACCCACATTTTTCTCATTTTCCTGTCGAATCTAACATCCCCTTCCA
>NW_015270132.1:0-389 GCF_001447785.1 Gekko japonicus
GCAGCCTCCCTTTTGGGTTCACTCCGGTGTCTCTTTGTTCCGTCTAAGTTTACATCCCCAAGAAGTCAGCCTCCAAGAGCCGCCAGCCCCGCCGTCGCCAGCGGCGCCCCCCCAGCACTTCCACCCCGGGAGCGCCCAGGGAAATCCCCGCCGAGGCGGTGCACCAGTACGCTGAGATCATGGAAGGCCTGAACACGAGCTGGGAGGAGGAAGAGGACGAGAAGAAGGAGCAGGGGGGATGCAGGGACCCCCGAGACCAGGAGGATGGGATATTTCCGGACCCCGGCTTACTACAGTATATTGATCAGCTGTGCAGCGACGAAGAATTTGTTTGTAAGGTGAGAGGGGCAGACCGGGGTGGCACCAGTGTTCCCGCTAAGCTGAGTGAG
>NW_015270133.1:0-389 GCF_001447785.1 Gekko japonicus
GATATGTGGTGAAAACTGTTGAGTAAAAACACATATGTCAGGTACTTATGTCAGGTACTCATTGATCATTTCCAGGAGATTGGGGTACTAGGCAATAAGTAAAAGGGTCATCCACAGCCCCACCCCACCCCTAATTATTTTTCAGGACTGACTGAATAACAGCTTTTGACAATGGGGTCAACATGGAAAGACACATTGTCATGGAAAGAGACACTGTGATCATAGCCTTTCCACAAACCCACCCCAAAGTATCTGATTCTTTGATTTAAGATCCTTCCAAAAGTAATACTATCAGCCATAAGATAAAATATCTATATGATTACTACCGCATCAGACACCTTGACTAATTCTGCTTTAGTATCTGATCCAGTGTTTCTGATGCTGTTGCA
>NW_015270134.1:0-389 GCF_001447785.1 Gekko japonicus
TGTTCTGTATTAACCTCTTTATTAAGGATGTTTTCATGCATGATATTGCAAGCGCTTTGTAGTTTTTCATTTACGGCAATAAGCAACACAACTAGCTTTACAAACAGTCTTTATTTAATTATTTTTGTTACTCTGTCAATGTAGAGGAATTGGTAATTAACCTTTTAATTTTGGGGTGGGGAAGCAAGGTTAGAGCGGGGGCAGTCGCAACCTTGGGGGCATTGGGGCAACTTCCTGGGGCCCTGGGCTGGGTGGGGGCTGACCACCCATAGCCTGGCCCCCGACAGATGAGGGAAAGAAGAGGAAGAGCTGTAGTGCCAATGTGTGCCCATCCCATCTGGAGATCTGTCAGCGGCTGGCTTGATTCGCCGCTTGGAATTCAGACGTGT
>NW_015270135.1:0-389 GCF_001447785.1 Gekko japonicus
AAAATATTTTCCTCTCACCCCCCGCCGTTTGATGGCATCTCTCAAAAGCCCCACAACATTGTTCCCTTCAGCTCCTGATGCTTTGAAGCCTTTAGTCCAGTTCAGCAAGATCCCCTGTGGAACAAAATATGAAAATGATCAGATCAAATGCTCCAAAATGTACATAATGTTACAACAATGTACACAAAGCCACAAGGAATGCCACATTGGCCCAATATGTGGATTCTGTAGAGTAATCATGAGGCAAGCACAAAACCTGATGGTGGCTGGGAAGGGGGACAGGCGTGGAAAACTACTCCCCCACAATCTTGATTAATTCATTACATGCAATAGCCAAGACATACATGCCATCGTTTGCAAGTTTACAACACGTTAATTTAGCCCAAGGA
>NW_015270136.1:0-389 GCF_001447785.1 Gekko japonicus
TATATCATGCTGCCTTCCCTCCCCAAAAGGAATTAGACAGGGCTTTTTCCTTCTGTACTTACATATGTGTTGCAGGTTACTTTCATTACTGAACTACTATCAGATTCTAGCTGAGATGATGGATGACTGCACTATGAAAACACTTTACAGGTATGCCAAAAAGAATCTAGAATTCAGAACATATCTGGACTCAGGTCCATAAAGGGCAACACCTTTGACTCTTGATTAATTTTAAATAAGGAAGTGAAGAATACTGGCATGTCAGATGGTTTAATCCTAATTTTTCCCCCTATGCGGGTACTCAGCAGAAAATCTGCAACTTTACATAAAATGGTAAGACATCTGGGAGGAAAAGAAAGAGAAATTTTCAAAATAGAAAATGAATGCTA
>NW_015270137.1:0-389 GCF_001447785.1 Gekko japonicus
CTCTCCAGGCTCCATCCTCAAACCCTCCCCTCCCCAAATTCCCTGCTGATGGCCAGGGGGGACGTGGAATCCTAAATATACAGGACTCCAGTCTTGCTCCTCTATTGAAGACCAACACGTCTACCCACCTGAAACTACGTTTAATTATCAGCATGGTATAGCCACCCATGATTCCAGCCTCTCACTTAATTTGTCATCCAGCCTGGCTTTCGTTGTGTTTTCATACCAGCGGCCTTATCTGTCACGCTTCCAACAATTGACAAGACCTCTGGAGGGTCCTTCGCATTCTTTGAGGGACAAATCCCAAGGGCATGCAGGCATCCGCAGCGCGATGTTTTTGCGTGGTTGAGGTCATGCAGCAAGCAGCGCTTGGCCACGAACCAATAAAG
>NW_015270138.1:0-389 GCF_001447785.1 Gekko japonicus
TTTTTTTTTTTGCAAATAACAGAGGTACAGATGTTGGATTCAAATTTTAAAGCTGTAAAATGAGTGACAGGATTGCTGGTTGGCAGTCTGTATAAATGTGCAAAATGAATTTCACTAAGAAGCAATTTGTTTCAATGAACTCTACCTCTTCGGTGCAGTATTTTTGTAGAATACCATTAAAATAACTAGAATTTAATTTTTTGAAGGCATGATTATAGTGTTGCACTGTTATCGGCATAATTTTTATAAAACGGGCAGTGTTTTGGAGCATTCAGGTTTTAGAGTTTAATTCCTTGACAACAAGAAACCTGGTCCCTGTATTGGCAACTGGTGGAGGTAATTCATTAGATCAAAGGTATCAAACACAAGACTCAGGGGTTTATCAGTCT
>NW_015270139.1:0-388 GCF_001447785.1 Gekko japonicus
CTACCCCGATATCAACACCAGGCTCATGGGCCTCTTGCCTTAAGGTAGGACACATTTGAATAAATAAATAGAACAAAGCACAGCCTCCTCACAATGACTAGAACTGTCCTGTACATTCTAAGAGGCCACAGAGCCCGAAACTCCTTTTGGACTCAAGCGGACGGCTTAGAAAAGGCTTGTAAACAGCCAAATATTTGGTGGCCCAAAGCGAGCAAGAATCATCTTCACCGGGCAAGGGAGCTACGGTCAGGGGATCGGCTTCTTCTTTTCCCCCTTCGTCGTCAACACGTTACAGGGAATCGTGGGGAACCTTCCAGTTCATTTACTAGAAAGGAAATTGCACGTAGAAAGCTGCCACCCTCCACTTTCTGGAGGATGGCTTCGTTCA
>NW_015270140.1:0-389 GCF_001447785.1 Gekko japonicus
TCAGAGCTGACTGCATTTCACTGGGTTTTCTGTAGGAGAAACGGCTGGTAGACGGTGGGAGGATGTCTAGAAATATGCCTTTCTGAGGCCTCAGATAGAAGGAGATAAGGACTGCACGTCTTAGACTTTCCAGGGAATGCAAAGTGCAGGCTTGTGTATCCTCAGTTTGCCTTGGGGCTGTGCAGGGAAGGGGGAAGGCTTTCCACTTCCACTCAGTTTGTCTATTTGAAACGGGCTCCTTCCTACTCTGATATTAGCATTTTAAAAGAAAGGAAGCCATGCCCTTTAAAATGATGACTTTTCTCCTTTAAAACGCTAATAGGAGAGTGCTGGGGAGGGAGTTGGTTTTGATGAAACTGGTCGTGCAATCCTAAACAGAATTACACCCT
>NW_015270141.1:0-389 GCF_001447785.1 Gekko japonicus
TGACGCTTGCCAGATGTGTCCATGTGATTGTACCCGTTAAATCTGCCTGGCATTCGTCCTTCTCACACGGCTAATTCTGCATGTGATCAGAGCCATAGACTATCAGAAGAATCCTAGGCTATATCAATAAAGGAAACAAAAGAATACATTTCTCTAGCTCTTTACAAGTTTAGGTGATACTTTAGTACAAAGTAATTCACGCTTAGTTGAGCTATAAAACTAAATAAGAGGTAACATAGTGTTGGATCCCCTAGAATATTTCCTACAAGAGGCGAGTGAAAACATAAGAAAGCTACCAAAAATAGCCTGTGCACTAAAGCAACTTGACCATAAATCATCTTGTGCTTCTACTTACACAACACATAGTACAAGGTATATTTCAGCAAGCC
>NW_015270142.1:0-388 GCF_001447785.1 Gekko japonicus
CACAGCTTAGAGGGAGCATTGATCTCAGGACACTGTACAGAGTTCTTTCCTTCCTCATTTTGGGTAAGATCAGATCTAAACTTCACATCTGGAAGCATAACTTCCCTGCGTCCCCCTCCTAGAGCTGCCCATGACCCCCTCCCCCCAAATGTTGCTCCTAGGGGATAGGGGACCCTGAGGCGCAACATGAGGGAGCAGTTGGAGGGTTGCCACAAGACGGAGAAATTCCCCCCTTCCCTGTGCACATGTGGATATCTTTGACAGGATCCAAACTATCAGCACAACTCTGTGAGACATGTTTTGTTGAAGAGTATGATCAGTCCAGGGTCACCTGAGGAGAGCAGGGATTTGAACTTGGGTCTCTCCAGGCCAGTGTTCCCTCTAAGCT
>NW_015270143.1:0-388 GCF_001447785.1 Gekko japonicus
ACAAGAGCCACAGGTGGCATGTCAAAGAATCTCATTGTGTCTCCCAAGACACTAATATCACACTTCCAAGGGAACACACAGAGGGTGGGATCCAGCAGTCCATGGACCCAAGAATCCCAGATCTCTCCCATGTTCCCTATTTCTGACCCCAAGAAAGGTTATTCCCAGCATTGTAGAACTACCATGAGGTGACAGCCATGTGGCTAGGGAAGCTTCAGTGTGAGACTAACAGGAGAGAGGGGAAATTTCATCCCCAGACCTGCTGCAGTCTCCTGATTCATGTGGCTATTAGTCTAGGGGATTCCTGTGAGACTGAAAGGAGGTGGGAAATGCAGGAAAGATTGGCAGCGGTCAGTGTCTTCTGCTGATGAACCAGCACAAAGTTCGG
>NW_015270144.1:0-388 GCF_001447785.1 Gekko japonicus
ATGATAGTGGGCCACCTCCTCTGGTTACAGCAAGAACCAAGAGGCTGTAACACAGTTTGCAAACAGAAAGTGCTTAGGTTTTATAGAGCTGACGTTTAAAGGGTGGTGGGATTAAACCATTCAAAGTTTTGGTCCTTAACTGAGTTTGTAATGTTGCTTCAGAGAAATGATTCACAACAATAACCTCTTGTTGGGACTGAAATCTCTATAGTAAGCTATGGGCTAAAGGATTCTCTTTATTCTCATTTCTGTTTAATCAAACTTGAGAGTGAATTAAACCGCAAAGCACGAAGTGAAAGGGGGGCTTGTCAAGATACCTGGTTATGCAGAATTCTAAAAGGTTTAGAGGAAAGGCTAAATATTCCTGAATGTTTCATCACTTAGAAAC
>NW_015270145.1:0-389 GCF_001447785.1 Gekko japonicus
TCTCAGAAAAGCACATAATTACTGTGGGGTTGTTAACATAGTAGTTTATTTTAATATCCACTCAGAAGCCAATCCCCTTCACTTCAGTTTAGATAAATGTCCCCTTCTTTGTTATCCCCCCAGGGACCAGGGTCTTTGAAAATGTCGAAGCGGAAAGCTTACATTCAACTCTTCAGTGGACACACAAAGAAAAAGCGTCATACTTTCAGGACTGAGTGGCTGATAAAGATTCCCATTGAAACTTTGATGCCAGCCGTGCGTGGGCGCAAGAATGTGCCACTAAAAGACATATTTGACTATTGTGAGACAGATGACACAGTAGTCTGCAAAGCATGTCTCAAAGAAGAAGCTGACAGGGCCTGGAGCACCAGAAAGAAATGGGATGAGTG
>NW_015270146.1:0-389 GCF_001447785.1 Gekko japonicus
GACTACTGGGAATACCATTGCTTTGATAGTGATGGTGGTAGTGGTAAACAAAAATACATAATGTCATTGGACTGGCACAATGTTTAGCAGGAAAACGGGACCATCTCTGTACCACACATAGGACTGGGTGAGGATGCACCACCAACCAACTCTGCTGTCCACTCTGTCACATTGGTGTGTAAGTTCTTCATCCTTTCATTTTCATTATGACAGAACTACGTATTTTATATACCCTGTGATCCTTTTTTAAAGGAAAAAAACTGAGTCAGGTTGTGTCAGTTGGCCATGGTAATTGTTTTGTGCATTAATGATTGCAATGCACATACACAGTTGCAACAAGATGGCAAATGTGGCTGGGAGGCAGAGTTAGTGTGAGCTAGCTCGCAGTT
>NW_015270147.1:0-388 GCF_001447785.1 Gekko japonicus
AAGGATTTGAAAGTATTACTTCTAATAATATTTTCAGTTATACTGATATAAAGTGTAAATATGTATGTTAAGATTACTAATCCACTTATATCTACATCAAAAATAGTTAATACGAAATACATAATCATACCTGTAATAATGGTAGTAGGCAAAGCCGAGACAAAAGCTAGGGGAAAGCTCCAAAGGCACAGAGGAATAAAAGGAAAACCAGAGGAGAAAACATCTGGACTAGAAAGTTGCATGAAAAGATAAGTCAAGCAAAAGGATAACATACAGAATTGTGCTGTGTTGCCGTGATATCAGTGGTAGTTATGCAGCCTAACTGTGCACAGGATTGCAGATATGGCACTTATTGCAATTTGCTGTCAGCAAGCTGCCAAAGAACTCT
>NW_015270148.1:0-388 GCF_001447785.1 Gekko japonicus
TGACTGGTCCAAGGTCACCTATGTGTCACTCAGATCCTAGTCTGACAGTTCTATATCATGCTGAGTCTCTCCAACCTGGACTCAGTCACTTAACAACAGACCTTGTGGTTTGAAGCAAGAGACAAGGAGAAAACGAATTTGCCTTAGAACATTTCTCTGATGCCTCCTCCACTTAGGAAAACAGCTTCAAGGAATGTTCTGAGCAACCTGCCTACCACCTTTGGCATTTTAGACCGTGCATTCAAGGGAAGAGGCATCAGCCCTTCCAGAAGCGACTCTTCCTTTCTGTGCTGGGAATTCTGCAGCGCAGAATCCTCAGCACAACAGCTGCTGTATGAGATCTATTTCCCCCCTCTTCTTTCATTCTTGGAAAGCACATAATGGTGGC
>NW_015270149.1:0-388 GCF_001447785.1 Gekko japonicus
AGATTCTTTCCCTCTTTCTGACTCCCCCCTCCCTTTTCCTGTATGCAGTTAGATACTCGGAAGCTGAGCACTGTCCAGGAGGCTGCATGAAAGCGGAGGTGGGGGTGGGGGGGAGGCTGACGCTTGATCTTCCTAATAGCCTCTGATTTTCCTTTAATGCACAAATTACATTCTGCAGAGGGTTCTCTCTGCCAGATGACAAAACCATCCAATTTAGTGGCATCAGCTGCAAAACACACCTCCCCACCAGCCCTGCTCGCTCTCAAGAATCTTCAGTTTTCCCCCTCTTAGAGGGGTGGTCGCAGGGATGATCTCTTTTTCACTTCACAGGAACCTGGTTGGAGGAGGCTGGGCAACCCCTATTTAGGGTTGCCAGCTCTGGGTTGGG
>NW_015270150.1:0-388 GCF_001447785.1 Gekko japonicus
GCCGGGGATTGAACCCTGGACCTTCTGCAAATAAAGCAGGAAGTGGACCACTGAGCTACAGCCCCAAGAAGGCGTAAGGCTTCTGAGCCCCACACCACCCGAATCCCCAAAGCGACATTTGAACCTCGAAAGTCTGACTGTGAGAAGGTCAGAGGAGCCATTCAATAGAGTTCCTTAGGGAGAAGGACCGGCTATGAGAGACGCAACCCCACAGGCGGGAACCGCTGCCCCGGAATCCACATCACTCCAGTGCTCCCAGCAAATCTCCTCGAGTGGACATACCCCCTGTAGTTTGCACCTTCAGCCTAAGGAAAGCTGAACACCCGCAATTTGCCATGGGATTCTGTAAATGCCCAGGGTGCTGCCAGGAAAGGAGCCCGGCGACTCC
>NW_015270151.1:0-388 GCF_001447785.1 Gekko japonicus
GTCAAAGTCACCTATGTGCAGGGATCCTTCCATTATATATTAATTGTGCCCACTGTCAGTTTTTGGGGGTTGCCAAACATCTACCTCTGTTGGGTAAGGGTATTAACAGCTATGAAACGGAGTTAATTTTTGTAAGAAACTTGGCAGGTAGTATGTCTTGAGTGAAAATACCCAACCCAGATGATTTCATCTTAATTGGATGGGGGGAAGTTATCCTCAGAAAAGGTGTTTTTCATTGAAAGTCGTGGAAATGAATAAAGAATGCAATAAATTATTTTATTATTTACTTCATTGGTATCATGACTTTCTCCCTCAATGGGGACCCAAAGAAGCAGCTTACATTCTTCTATCTTCCATATTATCCTGAAAACACCCCTGGGAGAGAGAG
>NW_015270152.1:0-388 GCF_001447785.1 Gekko japonicus
TTTAAAAGGCAATCTTTTCCAAGCCCACTATAAAAGCTCCTGTGTACCTACAAAGAAAGCTCTTACAACTTCCAAAAATGACATCCAGATTGTTTACACTAAGGGCCAGGACATGCTAGTGTCAGCTACACTTTTCAGAGCTACTACAATCCTTCCACCCTCTGCACCAGATCTGATCCATGAGGAGAAAGTAATGAATAGCCTTCAGTGACTCATTGTTAAACCAGATGCATGACCACACATGGGAAGACCATGAGTTACAGACCCTCAGAGTCTTGCATTTCTAAAGATGACCATGCAGAAAGAAACAGGTTAAATCAGATCTTAGACCTTACTGGCTCCTGAGGGACCAAATCAAGATGAACATAACAACATAAGAGAAGCCAAT
>NW_015270153.1:0-388 GCF_001447785.1 Gekko japonicus
GAGTACTGGCACTTATTTTTTTAACAAGGGGAAAAAAGAACACCATTTGGGCTGATATGAAAGCTAGGAAGGAGAGAGAAAAATTCTATGCAAAAGTTAAGACTCAATAGTCATCCCTACAGAGGTAAAACTGGAAATTTTGGACCCATGGACCAAAACCGCTCCCCCCAGCTTTTTAAGGCAAAAAATGGAAATGTTGGGTGGGGGGAGAGGGAACTGTATGGAACAATTACCTTCCTATCAAACATAAACTTTTTGTACTGATTCAAAAACATCAAGTGCATTATTTATAACTTAGTTTGCATATAAAATTATACTGTTTGGCACATTTATGGAATTTAAAAGTATATATGCCTTAGTTTTCTATAAGAAAAATTACAAGTATACC
>NW_015270154.1:0-388 GCF_001447785.1 Gekko japonicus
GGCACCTGAGCGGTGAGCCTCACGGGTCTCGTTATACTCGGCCTGCCGCACTGTTGACGTTCTTACGTTTTGTCCGTGGGAAATGCTGGGAAGCCAAGTCAATACAAGCGCTCGACTGACAGCCGCTGTCGAAGTAAACGCCCACAAGGATGATGCCAGCCACGAGGCTTGTGGCAGGAATCGATCCCACCACGGCCATCCCACCCCCGCCTGGGGCAAAGCGGTGGTAGGGGGGGAAATGTTAAATCGCTGCCAGAACAGAAGGTGACTGAGAACAAGAATAAAGTACAGTATAATCTGCTGATGGAGCTCCTAAATGAATTAATCACCATAAAATTACCTTTATGATATTCTGAGCTCAAAGACAGATCATTGGGAAACTTCTGAA
>NW_015270155.1:0-388 GCF_001447785.1 Gekko japonicus
ATCCTCACAACAGCCTTGAGAGTTATGTTAGTCTGAGAGACAGTGACTGCCCAAAGGTCAAGTGTCTTGATAAATGGGGCTTCGGACCTAAGTCTGCCAGTTCCTGGTCCTGCACTCCAACCACTGTGGCACGAGACCCTACTGAGCAGGTCTTCACTTTTAATCTGCCGTCTCCCCAAGGGCATTTTGTAAAACAAACATGCAGACAAAAACGTTAGGGACTGTGTGGCTGACATCTGAGTGTCTTGTGTCATGTGGCCCCTAGAGGTAAAGAAGGAGGTAGCTTGGCCTGTTGAGAGGACGCAGAAGGGATGAGCACAGAAAAGCCATTTGGAAAGCTCGAGCTTGTTTGGCCAAGATATAGGGCTACCAACCTCCAGGTGGGGCC
>NW_015270156.1:0-388 GCF_001447785.1 Gekko japonicus
AGGGCTGTCGTGAGGATAAAAGGGAGGAGTGGAAAATAACTTTTGTTATGAATCCCACATAACCATCTGTATGATATTTTGCTTCTAAGGCAGCCAGATCTGCCTTAGTAGAACGTTTCTCCTCTTCAGATGTCAGAGCATGTATATGTGGGCCAAAACTGATGCATACAGTACCTTCTCCTGGATACATCTCCCTCCTTGCAGAAGACAAAACATCACCATGATTAGCCGGGAAAAAACAACTTTCTGTGTTCACCTCAGGTCTTGCTGAGGATAAATTTGGCCAAGAAACAATAAAAACCACACTTTCAGGGATGGGGTATCCCGCACATCAAAAAGTCGTCGAGAATATGAGTATGAATAATAATAATAAGAGAAAAGATTGGAT
>NW_015270157.1:0-388 GCF_001447785.1 Gekko japonicus
AACATAACGAAATTTTGCTCCATTCTTCATCAGGGAGTCGTTCATACAGCCGATTCATTGATGCAGAGGTTGGGTGGAGGGGCATGAACCATGATGCCTTTGTGTTTTGTAGCTCTGGCGTCTGTGCTGCTATGGACGCTGGAGTTTGTGCTCCGGGGAGCCCAACGATCATTCTGGAAGTTGTGCTTGTGCCAGCACCTATTGTTTCAGATGGTGGATACCCCATGAGGTGGTGGCTGATAAAGCTCTACAGGAGAACAGGTGCAAGAGGAACTTTGATTATGTGCTGTAGAGGACTCAAAATGTTGTGGAGCACACTTTTGGTTGGCTTGATGCTGGATGGAGGTGCCTTTCAGAATGTCTCACTGTCTTCGGTCAGTTTGGTGTA
>NW_015270158.1:0-388 GCF_001447785.1 Gekko japonicus
GAGAGAAACTGGCCCAAAGTCACTGAGCACGCTTCGTGGCTGAGCGCTGGGGTGGATCAGGATAAGCTAAGCCCGGGGGTGTATGCTAGATCGCTAGTCTGCCTCTGCCCGACTGAGGATTCGAACCTGGGTCTCCCCACTCCTAATCGAAAAACACTGACTACTAGGCTTGTTTAGTTGAGGGTCTGAACATTTACAGTCAGCCGCCCCAAGTGAGGGACAGGATATACATTCCACGGCGTGCAGGCAACACCCCACCCAAAGATATACTGCCCCTGCACATGGAGGTTCGACCGAGCGGTAATCGACCTGCCTACTGGGTTCCTTCCCTTTTTCAAAGTTGGCGGCTTTCTGCAAATCATGCCGCTGCGACTTTCTCAGGCTTACA
>NW_015270159.1:0-388 GCF_001447785.1 Gekko japonicus
AGTCTGCACACTTAACCACCACACCAAAGGAAAGAATGGTTGTTGAGAGGACGGGTGAGGCAAAGAGAATGTGCTGATTTGAATGCCACCAACACACCTTCCTGTCCATAATGGCATACAAATGCACTTTATCTGTAATCTTTCCATAATTAGCATACCAAAACAGGTTTGGGACAGCTCACACGACAGCAGGGGAAAGTCTGGGAAGCGGACAATCCTATTGTGTGGAGGCTCAAGAAAACTTGCTCTGGTTTGGAAACCAAACTGGAGCGAAGCTTCTGTGCAGAAGCAATCCTGGTTATCTATTATGGAGGGCAGGATGAGAAATAACAGCAACAGGGAAGTTAAAGAGAAGAATTAAGGCTCATATTCCAAGGCATAGATGTGT
>NW_015270160.1:0-388 GCF_001447785.1 Gekko japonicus
GCTTAGTGTACAGAGAACCAATCAATGCCAGGAAGTCAAGGTTGGGGTCTGCTACCACAATCCTGATCCTATTTAGATGGCTTCTTTAAACTTTTGTGTCAAAAGTCAAATCCTATGTTAAGGATACTATGGATTTTCTTAACTGTATAAATAGTATTCAGTTGAGGACAGAAGAGACTTTTTTTGGTAACACTGGATGTTATCTCCCTCTGTACAAACATACCACAGAGTAAAGTGTTAGAGCTGATTGAATTTACTCTAAACTTGAAAGAAGACATACATACAACATCCCCCTACATCATTCTTTTGTCATGAATTTGCTACTTTTTTAATGGACAGAGTCAAAGACACAGGGCCAGTACGTCCATATAGGCAAGTTAGGCAGTTG
>NW_015270161.1:0-388 GCF_001447785.1 Gekko japonicus
CTAGTCTTCCTCGGTGGTCTCCCGTCCAAGTGGTAACACTTGGCCAAGCAGGAGCAACCCTGCTTAGCTTCCCAGCTCAGACAAGATCGGGTTAGTCAGGGCTACGCAGGCTGCTTCCCCCTCCTTACCCGGTACATATTCTCATAGTTGCGGCAATGTTCCGTGAATGATGTCTCTCCACCCTCAGCCAGCAAGACCTTGGTGCTGATGTAACGGTGCATCGTCGGCTTCCGGACAACGGAGCCTGTCAGAGACATCTTTTCGCAAGCCGAGGGGCAGCTGGACACCATCAGGGTCTTGGAACAGGGGCCTCCGGAGATCCTGAAGCAAGGTGACAGAGGGGAGTCATAAAAACATTAGCACACTGCACCCAGGAGGCAGGTCTGGG
>NW_015270162.1:0-388 GCF_001447785.1 Gekko japonicus
TGTGAAGTAAATCAAAGGCAGTTTCACAGCTCCATGGTATGTGAAGGAAGGTGAAGCATCACATAACAGTCTTACATATCTTGTACATAAACAGTAAACAGTATGCATATCTATGAGTTTGCTCTTTTCTCTTGGCAGGGAAATGAACAAGCTGAGAACAGTGAACATCCTTGGTAATGACCACAGCCTCTCAAAGACTCTGCAGAGATTTAGACCCTCAAAAAACTGCACGAGGCTTAGTCTGATACAGAATGAGCACACAAAGGGCCTGACACCCATCTGGACTCAGCACCTGTGTGCGTCCCTTTGCTCCAAAGCAGGCTGCTCCCTGCAGACTCCTCCTTGATTCCATTCTAGAAGATGCTGATCACAGGCGTTCCCCCCCCCC
>NW_015270163.1:0-388 GCF_001447785.1 Gekko japonicus
TGTAAATCCAATCTCTTCTTCTTGTTGTTCTGCTCCTGTCCAGCACCTCCCATCTCGTCAGCGTCCCCCATCCACTTCTCCCTCTCCTCCTCTTGTTCAGCTTTCCAGATGCTTCTCCTTGGAGAAAGAGGGGCGAAGGGGGCGCAAGTCAGCCAGGAAGTCATTTCCCTTCTCCCTGGTGTGTGTTTTAGGGCTCCCTATTTGTTCAGTGAGGAGGACAATGCACTCTGTGCTTGCTCTGTGGCACTTACGTGTGTTCTTTTGTACAATCCAGGGAACAGGCTGTGTGCCCCCCCGGCTCTGAAGACTGAGGCCAAGGCTGAGTCCTTTCTTGTCAGATGCCACTCTCACCCCTCCCCCTGTCAGTCTAGAGTCTTACATTTTAATA
>NW_015270164.1:0-389 GCF_001447785.1 Gekko japonicus
TAGGTTGGCAGGAGCTATTCACTGTCTTGATGTGATGAGATCTTAGTATAAGATTAACAGGAGGCCTGATTGTCATTGATGTAAGACTGTGCAGGACTCTACCACATCAGGCTGTGACAGTCACAGGGATTGTACAGTTGAATGCTTCTTTGTGCAAAAACAGTTCCCAGCACATGGACAGCTAGAGGAGGGTTGTAGCCCAGGTTTTACCCCTCATACACTAGTTTTCTCTGTGTTGGAAAATGTCGTCATAAGGAAAATGTCTCCATTCCATCATGTGAGCCCCACCTGCTGACCAGTGGAATAATTAAGAGACAAGTTTGCTGTTTCAATAAGAATGTGACTAGAGCTGTAAGACTCCAGGTGGCGGCTACAAGCATGGACGGCTT
>NW_015270165.1:0-388 GCF_001447785.1 Gekko japonicus
TGGCAGTTTCAGGGGGAAGTCAAACAGCTGGCTTGGAGACCTAGAGGCCAACAAGGTCTCCAGGGTACGGCCGCCAGACAGCCAGAGCTCCCTTCCTGGTGTGCACAAGCTTCGGCTCCCAATAACTCTTGCCCCCCCAAACCTGGTCGGCCTCTCAGGGGCTATGGAACTCGTATCTAGCCACACCGAACTGGAAGCCACGGATGCCCGAGACCGGACACCTTCAGAGAGAACCGGACTGTTCCACCCACCGGCCAGAAACTCTCTGCGACACCAAGAAGGCGGAGCCACGCTCGTGCAAGGCAAGCGTTTATTCCGGGGACCACGCATGGAATGCAGTAGAAAAATAGAGAAACCCCACTTCCCAGGGCCTGGTGGTAGAAGAAGA
>NW_015270166.1:0-388 GCF_001447785.1 Gekko japonicus
GGTAAGACAGAAGAATGCTCCCCCATGTATGTACAGAAATGGAAGATGACCCACCCCTCTTTTGCAGAGCCAAAACAGAGTAAATGATAGTCTTCCTTTCAAATAAATATGGTATTAAACCACTAATTCAAAAGTACAGTCTAAAAACAACCAGAGTATAAGATGACAAAAAAAGGAACGGGGGTACTAGTTTATCCCATGTCCAAGAAAAGGCATCTATTTATCATACATGAAAACATTTATTTATTATAAACATTTTATTTATTACAAACATATATTCATTATATTTACTACTGTTCCACCTCCATATGAATGTAAATGCTTAGTGAACCAAACGACTGTCTCGGCCAACTCTGCTCAGCCACATATTGCTAAAAAATAAAAATAA
>NW_015270167.1:0-388 GCF_001447785.1 Gekko japonicus
ACTTGAAGTGGGCCTTCCAAATATTTCAATTGTAATCTGAAAAGCCATAATCAGATTTAAGTGCAGACTGCTAAACTCTGAAGATCTCTGAGCTTCCACCGTATCAGCAACACATGAGCATTGTTGGTCAGAAGGGAACAGAGCTGTGGATATGGAAATGAACCAATTGGGTTTACAGAAATCAAGAAATCCAACAAAAAGAAGACAAACATTATTTAAAGAAAAACTGCTCAAACAAGATTGGGACTTCCTCCAAAAAGATGCTAGACGGAAATGTTTTCAACTCCATCTGGGAACCAAGTACTCAACCCAGTTCGATCCACCTCATTATCCCAATATACAGGCAGTTCCAAAACTGTGGCAGTCATATGATTACACATTGTAATAT
>NW_015270168.1:0-388 GCF_001447785.1 Gekko japonicus
CCACTATTTGCCTAAACTCCTCATCCTTCCCTCCTGAAGACATCCATTCACAAACAGGTATCTGATTTATATCTTCAGCAGTGAAGTCAGATGAGAAGAATTCACTAATCTTCTCATCCTCCTTTAGTACTCTGTTAATTCCATTGTCATCCAATGGTCCTACTCGTTCCCTACCCAATTTCCTGTTCCTAATGTATTTAAATAATTCTTTATGGTTGGTCTTTAAGCTTTGAGTGATGCATGCCTCAAAATCCTTCTTGCATCCCTAAGTATCTGCTCACATTTTCTTCGTTGCAAGTTGGTGTTGGTTTTGTTTGCCTCATTTGGGCAAGCCATGCTGGTCACTGTTGTACATATCAACATGTCAAAAATGAAGTCAAATGAGGAG
>NW_015270169.1:0-388 GCF_001447785.1 Gekko japonicus
AGTGGGGGCAGAGGGTACCCAGAGACAAAGAGTAATGGATAGGTAGGTAGGTGGACAGGAGAGAAGGCAATCAGAGGGCCTGCCAGGGAAAAGATGAAAATGAAGGGAGAGACGGAATGAGTAAATGTAAGTCCTCTCCTCCCATGTTCTTATAGATTCCCCATTTGTGCACCCATTGTTCTTTGCCAATGTACAAAATATAACCCAAGTTTTACATTATTTTGGTAATTTTCTCAAAGCTTTAATCATTGTTTGTTTTTCATGTTAAAAGGTAGGTCCCCAATTAGAAAAAGGTTAGAGATCAGAAAACAAGCGTCCAAAAGGTGGTTTTAAAAAGTACTGTGGTTTCATTGTACAGTAGGTCTTCACCATCTGCACATTTGTGACT
>NW_015270170.1:0-388 GCF_001447785.1 Gekko japonicus
CCACCACAGTAGACAGAGTTAAGGTGCCACAAGACCCTTGGCTGCAGCAAAGTACCCTTCTGAAAGGATGTTTCCTGACATTTTTAAAGCTGTGAAGAGCAGAATCAAATTTCTCCAGGAAAGAAAGGGATTCATGCTGGCTCCTCTCCCTTTCCCTGGAAAAGGCTCCTTCTGTGGAAGCCTGCCGTGTTGCAACACCCTGCTTTGCCATTCCCTTTCTGACAGAGGAGGCTCGGATTACACTCGCAATCAAGCAGAGAGAAGTGAACCCAGGAAGTGATGTAATGGGCTGGCAAATGACTACACCTTGAGTCACCTGGGCCCAGACAGAGCAGCAAGAGAGGAGAGAGGAACGCAAGAGGAGCGCTTAGTCAGTCCAGCCGCTCAG
>NW_015270171.1:0-388 GCF_001447785.1 Gekko japonicus
TGATGGGGAGTGTGGGGGAATCCACAGGGTGCTGCTGCCAACAGTACACAGTCTGTTGTTTCTCTCTTTGTTATCTGTTGCTGCTCCCAAAATCTAGTAACAGGATTTTGGATTTATTTTTAAACACAATCTCACCTGTCATTTTGAATATTGTGGCAGTCAAGAATACTCTAGCTTAAAAATAGGTCTCTTTATTGCCAAGTTTTTCCAAGAAAATAATACCAAAAAAGAGAGAGAAATGTATCTTATTTGTTCACTTTTGTATTTGACACATGACTAGAAGAGCTTCTTCATCCTAAAAAGAGTTACACCTTTTAAAGTCCATTACAGTTAAAGGGCTATTAATGCTATAACTGTGCTAGTGGAGGTGCAAGGTTATCACGGCATT
>NW_015270172.1:0-388 GCF_001447785.1 Gekko japonicus
CTCAAAAAAAAAAGATTACATTTGCTTCCAGCTGGAGAAATGCAGTTACCAAGCTTCACAATAACTGGCAATTCCAGAATGTGACACAAATTCCATAGGATCCTACTCAGTAGCACCACAGCAGCAGTTTTAATGAGGCTGCTGCAATACCTGCAAATATGACAATATAGAATTCATGTTGTACTCTGCTAATGGAAGTTATCACATTGTTTGGTAAATGTATTTTCAGAGCAGAAAATACACAAAGCAGCTGACATTCCCGTTTGACTCCTGGGAGGAGGCTGCTGCCCCTAGGCAGTAGAGAATAGGGTCGCCAGCCTCCAGGCCCCAGCAGGGGTTCCCCTGCTTTGGGGGGTATAGATCCACTGCTGGCCAGTGGGGGAAACCC
>NW_015270173.1:0-388 GCF_001447785.1 Gekko japonicus
CTTGGGTAGGTTAAAGCCGGGTTGGCTGCCCTCACTGCAAGTGATCCAGAATTTGAAACCATTTTTATGGAGAGGCATAGCTGCAAGCACAACTAGCTCAGCTTCTAAAATGTTGGCGACGGTTCAGTGTAGGAGCACCCTTCAGAAAGGGAAAAAAATATCCACATATGCTCTCCCAAAACGGGCAAAAAAGAGCTGGTAGCTATTAATATCAGAGGAATGACAGGTTGGTATTAATAGGTTACCCTAAGGATAATTTGTATAAGTCAAATAAATGAAATTTGAATGTTTGGATGGCCAGTTTAGAAGCTTCTCAGGGGTTCTGTCATGTAAAGGCCAGTAACAGTGCATAGACTTCCCTGAGAGACAGCTGGCCCAAAGGTACCAA
>NW_015270174.1:0-388 GCF_001447785.1 Gekko japonicus
ATGTTCTCTTGGAGTAATCAGGCAGTTGCCTCATTCATCTTGAATGCACATAAGGGGACTGTCTACCTTGAGCCAAAGACCTTGCTTTTAAAATCAAACTAGATGCATTTCCTATACCTCTGGCATCTGAAGGCCAAAGGATCTTGGGATTCAAATGACATGGGTCTCAGTTTGTGTGGGGAGCGTCACTCTGTGCAAACTCTGTACATACCTTAGAAAATGCCCGTCATATCTACACACTGTAGAGCATATCAGTTCAACCAGATAGAGTTGCCAGTTCCCCCGGTGGAGGTGGGGGTTCCTCTCCACCAGGCCCCATCCTCTGCAACCTATCAGCTGGCCAGTGGGAGGACTTTCCAGAAGAGAGAGAAAGACCCAGGCAAGGCTG
>NW_015270175.1:0-388 GCF_001447785.1 Gekko japonicus
GATGGGACCCCCGGCCTACTGCTCATTCAGCCTTCTTGGCTTTCCGCTTCCGGGTGCCTTCGTTCAGCTCGTCCCGTGTTTTAGCCGGCAGCAAGGGTGCGGGGGGACAGGTGGGTTCATGGGAGCCCCCGTGGTGGTGGTCGTGATGGTGATCATCATGGCCAGGGGGCACGGAGCCAAAGAGGATCGGACACAGCACTCCTTCCACGGGGGCAAATGGCGAGCCGTGAGAGTGAGACGCCGTCATGAACACCTGTTGGGCAAGAGGAGGGGGAAAAAGTTTCGCTAGAGACCGTCCACTCGTCAGTTGCTCCGATGCCCAGGTGGGCCTTCCTCTCTGGTAGCACTGCTGCAACGGAGAAACACCACTGGTGGTGGTGGTGGTGGA
>NW_015270176.1:0-388 GCF_001447785.1 Gekko japonicus
ACAACCTCTCCATTTGCCATCAGGTTCTTTCAAAATCCAGTGGTATGAGAATAGCCAAGAGTAGAAGAATACCAACCAATTCTATCGGGTGTGTTGTCAAGTTGGGACGGAGAACTGGAAACGCTACTGCTCTGATGTGAAGAGGCATGACTCCCGGGTCTTTGACTCTCTTCCACAGACGGGGCAGGTGAAGGGCTGTCCTGAATCCTCTCCTTCAAAAAGAAACACACCAACAATTAAATCATCTTTGTGTAATGTAGGTGTTTGCTTGAGAATATTGAGAGTTGTGTATAGCCTATGCAAAGCAGTAGGACCACAAGCACAATGCAGGAAACTTTAGGAGATCGGCACATTCACTAATCGATTCAATATGCATTAATGTGCATAT
>NW_015270177.1:0-388 GCF_001447785.1 Gekko japonicus
CCCCCCCCCTCCAGCTGCTTCCCCCTCTTCTGTGTGGAGACAAAGCAGCCTGATTAGCGGAGAAAAGGTAGCTGCTTCCTTTGATCCCTTCAAAACAAACACCGCAGAGTGATTGTCTGCGGAGACTTTATCTGGATCAATAGGAATTCACCTCGAATGGCCCCAGCCGTCCGCCTTCAGAGCCATTAGACTCACCTGGATGAATATGGAGTCTCTGTGAGACCTCCGTAACCAACCAGGACTGGAGGGCTGACTTGATTTTAATGCACGGTGAAGGAGAAGACTTTACCTATGTACATCTCTTGGCTCCATTTCCGGCACTGAGTTCCCAGTGGGAACTCTGAGGTCAGTTCTCACATTATTCACTTAACATGTACAGAAAACACAG
>NW_015270178.1:0-388 GCF_001447785.1 Gekko japonicus
GAAAACCAGGGTTCTAACAAGAACAGAGGAACTGACGGGCAGGATCAGGTGCACCACTCTGTCTCTGAGAGAAGAAATTGGTCAACCATATGCTTCAGAAAGCTAACCAGCAAGACATGGTGGTGATAAGCACCCCCATGTTGTCCACAGCATTTGCCCATGACCATAGAGCCCAAAGCAGACAACTGAACAGACCCCTGCTCCTGGTAGATATCAGTCTTGAGTCTGTAAGAGATGGTCAAGGTTCACACAAGAACATAGCAATGGAGCCTTCCTCTTAGGCATTAGACTGTGTTTCACTAATGTGGACTTGCATCATGTCCTCCTATGCTATTAATGATCTTCCTTAAAGCAAACTGATAAAGACTATAATTTTCACAGTTTTCAG
>NW_015270179.1:0-388 GCF_001447785.1 Gekko japonicus
TTTGTTCCAGGTCACTGTGCTCAGATGCAAGATGGGAGGCTGGAAAACTTAAAGCCTTATGTACTTGGAGGAAAGGAAGCACCGTTTAAATCCATCAGTCTTTTTTTGTGAGGGAGAATTAGTCAAATTAATACTTTTGGAAAAGGTTAATACTTGTACTTTTAAGAGCCACCTGACGTTAAAACGTAAATATAGATTCGGGACAGTATATCGTGGAGGAAAATAACTACCCATTTGACCCCCACCCCCACGTTAATTCGGCTTCAGGACGTAGTAGGCATAAAATTCAGTTTTACCGCTGCTTTTTGGCATCCTCCGTTTGCCGGCAAAGGAAAGGATTATCTATTTTGTTTTTAAGAGCAAGCCACTTTTCCAAAACAACAACAAC
>NW_015270180.1:0-388 GCF_001447785.1 Gekko japonicus
ATACATTCCAAAGGAGTAATAAAGGGCACAAACATACTTAAATATGATACTCATATTTAATAATAATCTGCCTACTGTTTTTGAGTAAATCAACACCTAGAAGTGGTTAAACAGATAAACTTTCAAAGTAAAAAGCCAGTATTGCATATTGATGTTTCAGTTATATATGTAGATTCAGTTGTTAAAATAAATCTTTTGATAGTTACTGAATGCAGATTACTGAACTCAGTGATCTACTTTAAACAAGCCCTCTACTCCTGATGTCATGGAATAAACCAACATATATATTTTTTGCATGGAGTATATCAAAATGTTGTATTTGGTTGATTGTAGAAATCTAAATAAAAATAAATCAAGATTATATTTTGCTAATAACTACACTTTTTTT
>NW_015270181.1:0-388 GCF_001447785.1 Gekko japonicus
AAAATCCTTATAAACCTTTCCAATGCTAAACCATGACCCAAGCCATAAAATAGCAAACTTTAATGCACATTAATGTACATCCATTAGGAAATGAATTTACCGTAACTGAAAAAAAGTGGATATTGTCATTAATAGTCATATTGAAATGATAGGGAATGGTATATGCTTATAACAACTGGTATCCTGATATTCTGAATAGCAACTTTCACAGCTGCTGAACATGTATGATCCTAAGGTGTATTGTGGGGTGTGTCCTCCTTATTTTTGTGGCCATCTGGGGATTTTCTAGTGTGTACACCTTTATTTTTACAAGTACATTGTACATTTGCCAGCACAGAAGTAGATATTTTCATAAAGTACACTGTTTTGTAAATATTAATAATATACT
>NW_015270182.1:0-390 GCF_001447785.1 Gekko japonicus
TGGGGAATCAAACCCGGTTCTCCCAGGAGGTGGGACATGGCCAAGGTGAGTCAAGCATCAGGCTGCCGGACCTGTGCCGAAACAGCATCTCCCGCATCGAGACATACCTCTGTGGGGCTCAGCTGCTTCATCCCGACATAGGTGACCCCGAAGTGGTAATTGGAGTCACCGACCGTACTGAGTGCTACCGTGTGGTTGACCTGCAGGAGGCAACGGTGAGAGAACAGCAGGGGATCACAAACCGATGGCTAAGATGTGGCTCAATAACCTTCTGCCCGCTCGCCTAGGGTGAGTAAGGATCACCCCAGGCAACTAGACAGTGATGTCTTTTAATATTGCGAGGGCTCTTCTCCTTTCAGGCCGATGTGCCACAAATAAGAACATAAGAGA
>NW_015270183.1:0-388 GCF_001447785.1 Gekko japonicus
TTCTACGAAATGACCCCTGGGTATAGTCACAACCTTTGAACATTTCAAGTCATGAAATACATTTTAACTTTAGCTAGAGAGATCTCTTCTGTCTTAAGATGACGAAATATCAACCATAAAGTTGAAATCTTTTCTCCCATGGTAGATAACACCCCCCTTTTCAAAATTTGATTACAAATCAAATTAAAGTGGTTTAAGTTTTACCGATTAGAGATGGTGAGTTAAGTTTCTTCACCTCTTGAAGACAAAAAAATTGTATGCCATTAAATAATGCCATTAAACAGTATGACTCATAGACACTGTTGTCGTGTAGATACGAAGAGTAAACATAAACTCCATTTTCCAGAGGCAAGCCATAGTATGCAAATTGAACAACCCGAAAGGTCTA
>NW_015270184.1:0-388 GCF_001447785.1 Gekko japonicus
CAAACCAGACAAATGAAAATGTGATTGTTATTCCACGCCTGTTTAAACAGGCCATTGCCTGTTTGAGGGGTGGTGATCTCTCTCCAGTGTTAATGATCCTGTGGTTGCATCAGCAAAGTGCTGAAGAGCCTTGTGAAACATGCCAAAACCCTTGTGACCCATGCACCATTTTCAGAGGCAGTTTCTGTGACTGCATGTGCCACAGTGGTTTTTAAACTGTGTTCGGAGGAAGGAACCCCAGGATTCCTCCAAGTGTTCTCAAAGGCCCATCACTGAGAATATCAGTCACGGTGGACAAGCTTCTCTGGCCCATGGCTTGTGACTGACCTTTGCAATATGCAGCCAAAGAGGAATATTACATGCATCCAGGGGTCTTTTCGTAGAAAAA
>NW_015270185.1:0-388 GCF_001447785.1 Gekko japonicus
TGGTGGTGGCCATCAGGTGATGCTCTTCCAACGAGTCTATATGGAAACCACAGAGTGGAAGGCTAGAGCACCACAGCGGGAAGCCTCCAAACTCTCATGTGTTTGCCAGCAGGGTTCCCTCTAACCAGCGCAGAGTGCACGGGTCCTTGTGGGTTGCCTCCACCTCCCATCAGCTGGGGTCTGCAGGCCCTACAAAGGAGGGTGCTGGTGTCTGTGCTAGCAGTCCTCACTCTCTGCCACCCAAGAGGTTTGGCCAGGAGCAGCCACCACCCTGCTGCAGAAGAACAGAACGGAGGTGAGTCACACACAGAGGTATGTGAGTGTGTGTCTGCTGCGGGGGTCTGGTGGTGTGGGAGTCAGGAATGGAGGGTGGGTGGGGGACACCTGC
>NW_015270186.1:0-388 GCF_001447785.1 Gekko japonicus
GTAAGGAGAAATTAACCCTAACCAGAAAAAAATGTGGTAAAAAGCAGTAGCAGATGGGGGGGACATGATGACAGTTAAAACTTTGGGGAAAGGTTCAGGTTCCCAAATTAAAGAGGGCATTAGGAAATAGTTCTGCCTACTCAAGCACCGCTTTTGATTCAAAAATCAAAATGGATAAAACATTTCACCTAGCTGTCATCTAATCTAAAGCTCTCAATTTGGTTTAGCCTATGGTGCTTTCTTGCCTGCATATTCAACACACCAAGTATATTCCACTGATACCTTCAAGATCACTGTTTTCCATGTTCACTTTGTGTACAAAATGCTTTCTTTTCAACAATAACCTTCGGGTGTCGCATACAGATGGTGCAGACCAGGGGTCGTTTCG
>NW_015270187.1:0-388 GCF_001447785.1 Gekko japonicus
CTGGTATCTCCCAGAATCATTCATGCAATGACCAAAAATGGTGTTTTTTTATGTTTGAACTAAGTCCCTGCTAAATGTTTTGACACTTAACAGCCAGTCAAGAGAATAAAGGCAACTCCAGAACATTGTTCTAGAGCTTATTAGCAATTCATTGTTCAAATCATAACTCTCACAGACAGACAGAAAGTCCCTTTGCACATACCTTGGCAAGACTTTTCATCTGTTAATAATTTAAAGCCTTTTTTGCAGCTGCAATCAAAACTACCAACTGTGTTTCTACAAAAGTGATCACATCCACCATTGCTGGTCTGACATTCATCAATATCTGTAACAAAAATGGATAGCAAACAGAACACAGTACTTGATTCCCTGTTCTTTACAGATTCCA
>NW_015270188.1:0-388 GCF_001447785.1 Gekko japonicus
CAACAGAATGTGTGAGCATAAGCATAGTCTTTCTGGTTAGATCAAGGAACCATCTAGACCAGCACCTCAGTTGAAGGCGTGAAGGCTACAGCCTTCCCGCACTGCTTCCCACCCCCAGCAACTGGGACTCAGTAGCAGACTGCCTATGAACATGGAGGTCTCAGGTGGGGTGGGGAATGGCCACTACGGGAACTGGGGCAGGAAAAATGTGAGAGAACCCACATGTGGCAGTCCTGTTGCCCTTGTGCTCCTTTGGCAGCCACAGTGAGAAGGGGGGGGCAGGAGAGTGTCATTGTGTAGAAATAGGGCTGTCAACCTCCAAGTAGGACCGGGAGTTCTCCTGGAACTACGTGTGGTCTCCAGACTACAGCTCCCCTGGAGAAAATGG
>NW_015270189.1:0-388 GCF_001447785.1 Gekko japonicus
TAGTTAAAATAAATAATAAATTGCTTCTAATCGGAGCTTTCAACTGAAGAGGGAGAGAGACCTGCTGTTGAGCTAAAATTTTAGGAATTAGGGTGAAGTTCAGATGAAGTGTGGGTGGTCGACAAAGTCCCAAATCTGACATGGGCAGCCTCTTGAATCTGAAGGTGCTGGCAGCATCTGCAGGTGGTAAGCTGTTGTTATCGACTGTTTCCTATACTGTCAGTGGTGGGTGTTTTGCGATACAAAGAACAATGCTAATGACAATTCATATTCTCACACTTTAAGGTCATCTGTGGGAGCTCTGCTGTAGGCTGAATGATTCCTCAGTTCTACATGATGACTTGATTACCCCCAGGATCACTTTCTAAGGTTAGGCAGGAGGCAACCT
>NW_015270190.1:0-388 GCF_001447785.1 Gekko japonicus
TCTGCATTAACCCTTTTATGGTTGATGAGATGTTGATTTTTTTTTTCTTTTCTATTTTAAAAATCCAAAAAATAAAGCGATGGAAACAATTTTTTTTTTAAAGAACCTGTTTAGAATCTTAGGAACATTAAAACCAGCACAGTAAAAGAATTTAACATTCCAAGCATTCTTCTGAAAGCAACAGAGAAAATGTATCAGGTACAAGAAAGCAAATAGCTGCCACTGTATCAAAACTCTATCATAAATCCAGCAAATCAAAATAAGAAGGGAGAGTTAAGGGGAGATAAAATGCTGGGGATTGTGGCAGACAGTCCCCACACAGCAATATGAACAGAAAAACCCAAAGAGCAAATTATCACTAAGCAGAAGAAGAGATTGGATTTATACC
>NW_015270191.1:0-388 GCF_001447785.1 Gekko japonicus
TATGTCCAGTGGCACAAGGCCCAGCCCAAGAGTTGGAATTGTTCTACATATTGTTCTGCATATATAATTGTTCTCTCTTTCTCTCATTTGCGTGCACACACACAGGTGTGTGTGTGAGTAGTGTCTAAATTGTATTATTTTTGTAAACCACACTGGGTTCCCAAGGCAGGAAATGAGATATAAATACCTAAATAAGTAAACACCCAAGGTCATCTCATTGGTGGTCAGTCTGTTGTCAGCAGGGTAGAGGGAGGGTGTGCACAAAAAACCCAGTCCTGCTAGCTGCGATCCTATACTCACAAATTCCCCTATTTCTCCAATGCTGAGAAGCTTATTGCTAGTGTGCGACCCAACCTCATATGTCCCATTTTATTTATTTATTTATTTA
>NW_015270192.1:0-388 GCF_001447785.1 Gekko japonicus
GTCTCCCACCAGGATGAATGGGGTGTGTTTGGACACTGCCATGTGCTCAATAGTCTATTTCTGTATAAAACCAGAGAAGAATGTAGCTGTTGGCTGCTCACTTCTAGAGCTAAACAGTGGCTGGCTGGAGTGTTAAGTATGGTTCGGGCATGTGTATGGTTCGTAGAAGTACATTGTTTATGATGGTTTTCTTTCCCCCCTACTAGCTGAGAACATCCCTTGGTAAGGGAAGGGCATTCATACGTTACTCCTTAATGCACCAAAGGCTTGCAGACACTTTGCAGCAATGTTTCATGAATACCAAAGTAACAAGGTAAAAATGTTGTTATTTTATTCAACATAGTTGTGATGGTACCAGGAAATGATGGGTATGAGACAATACCATGAA
>NW_015270193.1:0-388 GCF_001447785.1 Gekko japonicus
GACTGTGTGATCTCTTGCTACTTTGGAAGGACATTCCAGGCATGGAATGTAAGAAAGAAAAAATGTAGGCAAGAAACAGTAGTGTATGGGAGATGGACTTTGGAGAAGACAGTGCCTACTTTCTGTACAGACCAAGAAGGAGAAGTCTTTGAGAATAAAGAAACTTCAAGTCAAAACATTGACATACCTGTGAAGTGTTGCAGACCACCAACCTTTAAAGATGGCAACAGTGACGTGTGCTGGAAGAGAAGATAATGGGAAGGTTTTTCAGAAAGTCTCCTTCATTCTCCAAGAATTAGGAAGCATTTGGTGTGGCACCAACATTCTTTTAAAATCTGCAGGAGACCTGGTCTTTTCTTCCTTATTGCTCAATCTGTTTGGCAGCATC
>NW_015270194.1:0-389 GCF_001447785.1 Gekko japonicus
TATTGTGAGAAAGGGAGAAAAGTACCAACTGCAACTCATGCACTCGGGTCACTGGCTTGTTCTTATGTTCCTTCTCTTCCTCCCACAAAGTAAGGAGAAAACTAACTCCAATTCTACTCTGTTTGGATGTCACAGCCAACTGGCATTTGGAGAAGATTTTCACTACCAGGAAACCTTTGACTGTTCTTGGAGAGTGAAGAGACCAGGGGGCCTGATCTGGGAACACGTAACATTTGGGCCTGTTGCTGTGAATGCAACAGTCTGTGATGTCTGACTGGCTCCATTCCCGACCCATTCTGCACTCCGTTCCCTGATCCAAAGTCCTCCATCCAGGGATTGCTTTTTATTTCCAGATTTGGGGCTCCTACTCACAATGCAAGTAAGGCTAC
>NW_015270195.1:0-388 GCF_001447785.1 Gekko japonicus
GGAGTGGATTTTGTCTCAGTAACCCAGGGGTCCCCAGGCCTTCTCGAGCCTCTGGGCACATCTGAAATTCTGACACGGGATGGTAGGTGCGGCGACAAAATGGCTGCCACAAAAAGGTTGGGGATCCCTGCCTCATCCCTTTAGGCCAGCATCAGGGATCACTCCGCAAACTGCTACACTATACTGTTGCAGTATCAGGTCAGAGGAACTCCCTTAAGTCTATGGAGACTTCCTCCAGCTTAGGTGGTTCTTCCGTTGGGAGAAAGACTTCGAACATTGCTTTCCACAGCAATAAGACATCGGCCACCGTTCCTTGTAATTTAGTTTGCTCTTACTGGTATTATTTTACGTTGGATCATGTTATCCACAGGGCTATTTTTGGGCAGGA
>NW_015270196.1:0-388 GCF_001447785.1 Gekko japonicus
GGTCATCCACTTGGGTGGGAATGACCTGGATATGGTTAAGGGCAAGACCCTGATCCTGCAGGCTCAGGCAGATATGCATGACATTGTGGCATGTTGGTCCAATGTGCAATTGGTATGGTCGGCCATTCTGCCCCAAAGGGTATGAAGATGGCCTTGTGATCCACATGCCATTGAGAGGGCCCAGAGGAAGGCCAAACAACAGATTGGGAAGGCTATGAGGGGTGGCCTAGGTTTTACATCCTGCACCCGGGTATAGCCAAGGAATCCCCCCCATCTCTACCGGGATTACAGGTTCCATCTGTTGGAGTTCAGCAACCGGAGGACCTGCAGCAAGGGCTGCACCAGATTGTCAGCTAGTGTGTGGGGACAAGGGCCTAAGCAGAGGCTT
>NW_015270197.1:0-388 GCF_001447785.1 Gekko japonicus
TATGTGAGGACTGAATGAGTTAGCGTATGCAATGAGATATCACACTGTTCTGATCTTCAAAAGACCAGAGGAGTAGAATATGGAAAACTTCGGATGGTCAGTCTGACTTTGATACCAGGGATGGTACAAGAGCAGATTATAAAGTGGTTGATCTGTAAGCGTCTTAAAACAATACTGCAATCCATTAGTAGAAGCCATCCTGGATTGTCTCGAAGAAATCCTGCCAGATGAGTTTTATCACATTGTCCTATTGAGTTAGTATCTTGGAGAGTGAAGGGAATGATGTGGTCATAATTTATCTTAATTTCGACAGGGCATTTGACCCAAGCATTTGACCCACTCACTCCTTAGCGAATAAGAACATTTATAAATTGTCTTAATTTTTTTT
>NW_015270198.1:0-388 GCF_001447785.1 Gekko japonicus
CAGTGGTGGCACTGGAGACATCCCATTACTGCCTAGAGAATATATATACATTAATAATTATGTGACGGAAATGTCCTTGGTTTTCTGTACAGAAATTGGTTGAACATTTTTATAAGCCTGCCTTTCTCCTGACAACTCAGACCCCAAGGTGGGTAAGCACAGTAAACAAAACACATTCAAACGTCATTAAATTAACCCATACTGAAATCACCTTGTTCACACCTGGGGGGGAAATTCTCTTTTTGACCAGAGTCTTTTTGCCCCTCCCCAAATAATTCAGTTTTTTCACCCTCATTGGAAAACTAGGAGACTAAAACCCTATGACAGTTTTCCAGAAGACTGTCCTGCAAGTATGGGGCAGCCACTGAAAAAAACCAAGCCCAGACCA
>NW_015270199.1:0-388 GCF_001447785.1 Gekko japonicus
TGGTAGGTAGCCCATCCTCTAACTAACCTTGGCAGGACAAAAGGACAATCTTTCTGCAGAGATAAACTCCACCATCGATGCCTCCTAGTGTTAGTGTTGTTAGAAACAATTTTCCCTTTCAGAGCAAGCCTGCAATCGCACATTTTCTGTCTTCTGCCAAAGCAACAATGTAAGACGGGGCTTGTGAAACTTTTAATCATAAACTCCAGTTATATGATTGGCATGTTCATGACTTGCATGTTCATGATTTGACATGCTTCCCGCAAAATGATTTTTCTTCATGGAAAATGTGACTCTTCCTTTGCTGTGTGTACACATGGCAGAAATCTGCCATCATTTGTATGTGCAGAGTGAAATAAATATATGGGCACCTCATACTAGAGTGCTA
>NW_015270200.1:0-389 GCF_001447785.1 Gekko japonicus
AGGGCTGAACTTCATCATTCCCAGTAAGATACAGACACCAGCATCTCCAGATAAAGAAAAGGGACCTCATGATGGAAAACAGTAGCTATCCATTACAGCATAGTAAGCCTTCATAACTAATACTGAGAAAATCAATGACCTCCTAAAATAGCTTTATATGTTCATATGCTCTTCCCTGGTTTAAACTCTAAACTGCCTCCACTGGTGGATTTATTAATAATTTCTATAACACCAACCATACAGAGTGATGTTCAATTGTCTCTCATAACCAGCAGTGGGGGGGAAAATCAGGTCAAACCATAATTTGGTCACAAATTGTAAACAATACCCTCAATCATTCATTGCTTTTCTGATAAGAAAATAAAGAAGCAGCCAGGTAAGTTGCAGAG
>NW_015270201.1:0-388 GCF_001447785.1 Gekko japonicus
GAGTAGGGTGTGCAAAAACAACAACAACAACTATTACCGCATTTATTGATTTTTCTCCCCTTTTCCTTTTCCATAGATTGCGATGGAAAACCCACTTCTGGCTGGGACTTCCTTGTTTTTGCCCACATTTTCGGGGACTCTACCCTGGCTAATTTCATGCAGATAATAGTCAAGGTCTCAGTCTTATTAGCAGGCAAAGGGGGAAAAACCCCACTTTTTCTTCATCTTACTCCTCTCTGTCCTACCACTAAAAGAAATCGACAAAACACTCTCAAGGTGTGTTGCCCTTATCCAAGCCATCTTCTCTGCCATACCTCAGAAAGGCAGTGGAAATGGCCACAAAGTCCAGGCAGTTCCACTTGCTCTATTTATAATCCACTTTGGATGA
>NW_015270202.1:0-388 GCF_001447785.1 Gekko japonicus
TCACATTTCTTTTATTGTCATTTTGTATACAGAATTCTACAGTCCTCAATAATATCTTAATAAATTAAAGAGCCGAACAGGCTGGTGGTTTGCTGAAGGTGAAGTCACGCACTCCCAGTGGGTTACACGCAGTATTTCCAGAAGCATTCGGAGAGACTGCCCCGTTTCCGGTCCTTGCCCAGTAAGCGATTCAGCAAAGCATTCCTGGGGAGGTTTCCAAGGAGAGCCTAAACAAGCAGACAAGGCAGGTTCAAACATGGAATTAAAAGTGGGCAATGGGTTACCTGCCCTGAGTACAATCTGGAGAGGGATGCAGAATGGCCATATTCTGTGCAAGATATTGTCAGCTATTTGAACTACTTTCAGTTCTGCAATGTTTTCAGTAAGC
>NW_015270203.1:0-388 GCF_001447785.1 Gekko japonicus
TTTTTTTGCAAGGTTGCCATGAACTTAGCTGCAGAATGAACCATTCATGTGGGTGGAGTATTAGAATCCCATACGTTCAGGCCCATGATACTTGGAAGGGGGAATCCTCCCCCACATACTTTTTTGCCATTCCCACGCCCAGCGTGACTCCTGGCCCTGCACCTTTGCCACTGGTGGGCCCAGCACGACTCCCAGACTGAGCTGCTGCCTGCAGCATGCCCAGTGTGGCTACCAGGCTCCACAGCCACCATGGGCATTGCCCATCGCTGATCTCAGGTTGTGGTGCCACTGCCACTGGACCCAACATGGCTCACCAGTGCTGATTGTCAGAGGTAAGCGCATTCTCTGTGCTTGTGCAAAGAACGCTAGTTTACTTTTTTGGGGGGGG
>NW_015270204.1:0-388 GCF_001447785.1 Gekko japonicus
CCTCATCCAGGTTACCTGACTGTGAGATAGGCTGAGCCAATGACATCGTTTCTCCCTTTTGCATCATTGCTTATGCCATTTTTTTATTGTGTACAAACCTTCATGGAGCTGTTGCAGGAACAGGGCCTCAGGGAAGTCACCCCACTCTCGTTGTGTAAGATGTGACCTAAAGTTTAGTGGTTCTTCACCAAAGAATCCACTTTGGCTTTGGGTGAGAGATTTGGAATGGCCTCTCAGTGAAACCCTGCCGTTTGTTACCATCAAGAAATATCTCAGTGAATAGTTCAGCAACTCCATTGCAAGAGAAGAAGCAATATTCATTCTCCTTTGACTTTTGAGTCTGTTCATATACGAACGTTTAATACCTTGAAAACTCATTAGGTAAAGG
>NW_015270205.1:0-388 GCF_001447785.1 Gekko japonicus
GCTCTGCCCACCAAAAGCCGTGGGCGCAGGCGGGGAGTGACTTTGCATAGGGCTAGACTGTAGATTGTGCTTCCAGGAAGCCTCTCAAATGAAGCCTCTCGAATGAAAACTTGCAGTTTTGTTTTTTTAAATCACAAATTGCATTAACTTGAATACCTGTGGCGCCTGCTGTCACTTGCATAAAGCATCCCTTGGCTGTAGCTTCTTTCTGTTTATGGTCAAAGCTGGTACAACGGAGTGGCTTTGAGCCACGAAGGCCCTGCTTCAGGTCCTTTTGCCAAGCCCCTGGTCTCTCAGTCTCCCCTAGGGTAATAATTCAGGGCTGTTGAAAGGATCTCCACGACATTCTAGACAGAGTACTTGGACTGCTTGGAGCATAGCCTGTTGG
>NW_015270206.1:0-388 GCF_001447785.1 Gekko japonicus
AATGATTTGTGACTGATATAACTGTCTATTTAAACAATTGCCTGCTCAATGATATTGCAAGGGTGAGAAGAGAAGGATTCACAAGCTGTTTGTAAACATGCATGCTTGATAAGCAAATTACATCATACTGCATTGTTATGAAAGAATGCATTGAAGCAATCTGCTGAACAGCCATGAAAGGCCCAATAGACAGATGGCTTACTGGTCATCCCAGCAAACAGGACATGAGCTGAACTAACTTGTGGAATTCTATAGGGTTCGATTTTATCCCCCATGATATTTATTGTCTATATTAATCCACTGGGAGAGGTCATCCAAAGATATGGCTGTGGTGTTATCAGTATCTGGATGATATCCAGCTCTCTTTTCCACCTAATTCCAAGGAAGC
>NW_015270207.1:0-388 GCF_001447785.1 Gekko japonicus
TTTGGAAAAATGAACGCATTATCTCTACAATTAAAAATAAATATGCGGAAGTACTGGCGCTAATCAGATTTTTTCTCTTTCCTTTTTGGCGAGGCAATTAGGAGAAAATAATAAACTTTTAAACAGTTTGGCACTAAATTATTCTAATAGCCATCATTTATCTCTAAAATTAAAGTTATTAACAGGGCTACACTTAATAAAATCTCACTGATGCTTGCCTTCGGGCCAGATGCTGAGAGCTCTTTAGAGGATTGTCGAGGGCTCATAAAACCCTCGTTTTAAACACATGAAGACACAGGGAGTCTGGGTTTCATTCCAGCCAGGGATCAATTGCAGAATGGGCTTTCGATCCCAGGGCACAGGACCCAAGGCCCTTCCCCCTTCCCCC
>NW_015270208.1:0-388 GCF_001447785.1 Gekko japonicus
CCTGGGGAATGAGGTATGTTTTCACCCAGCACTGAACACTTGTGTAGATAGCTGTAGGCAAGGAATTCCCAAGCAAGGCACTACCACAAAGACCACGCACCTGCCCTCAGAAGGGTGGGGACAAACACAGCAGGACTTCCAAAGAAGATCTTACATTGCGAGCAGATTTATAAGGGGAAAGACAATCCTTTAAGATTTCTGGTTCTGGACCATCTAAGATTTCAAAGATAATAACCCACACATTGAGGTGTGCATATGTTAAGCATCATCAAGTCTAGAGATGGGCACAAACCCATCACTGTGAATTTTGCTCTGTTCTTAGTTCACGAACAGTTCATGGACAGTGGCAGTTCATGGACAGTGCAGAAAGCAGGGGTTTAAAGGGACT
>NW_015270209.1:0-388 GCF_001447785.1 Gekko japonicus
CAGACATCATGACAAAGCCTGGCTTATAAAATTGTGGTTAGATCCAGACCCAGTTAGTTGTGACATCCAAGTGTTGAGAGTCCAGCAAACTGAACTTCAGTTGGTTGCCACCTGGTCAGGATCTGTAGAATTTTGGACTCATTCTGGCATGCTGTGTAGCCTGAATTCACACACCACAGTGTGCATCACCCTTATTTATTTTATTTAAAACATCCAAGCAACTACTGAGAAAGCCCAGAGAGCGCCAGCCGTTCTCAGTCTTACAGGGGTTGGAATTAGGACTACTGGTCTCAGGCCGCGAAGATCTTTAAAGGCAAGCAGCAGCACCTTGAATTGGACTAAGAAACAAATATGTAGACAGTGTAATGATTGTAAAATTGGGTGATGT
>NW_015270210.1:0-388 GCF_001447785.1 Gekko japonicus
GACATTGTGCAGCAATCTACTCAAAGCAGGTCCAGGTGCTTAGCATAATATTCACAAGGGCTACAGAGCTTTGACGTGTGCAAAAATCAGTAGCCCGGTCAAAGATAGTCACTTGCACCAAGGTAGCCAGAAGGCACGACTCAGTGCCTGCTGCCCATTGGGCTTTTTTCCAAAGCAAAGCACAGGCAGCTCACTTCTTCCCTCCAGTGGACACGACTGCTGCTATCACAAGCGGCACCAGCTGCCTCTGCTTTTGCTTTCCGTCATGGTAGCATGTAGAAGCTCAATTGTCTGGAGAGATCTGTAGATGTGGCTTATGTCCTCCACGTACGGCTGCCAATTCTTTGTTGGGAAATACTTGGAAATTTGGGGAGTGGAGTCTGGGAAG
>NW_015270211.1:0-388 GCF_001447785.1 Gekko japonicus
GGCAGGGTATAAAGCCAATCTCTTCTCTTAATGACCAACCAGATGTTCAGGGTATGAGCTTTCAGAAGTCAGTTCCCTTTGTCAGATACCACAGAGGTCCTTGGAGACTCCAAAGCTGATACGTCAAAAATCTCGTGGGTCTCCAAATTGCAACCAGACTCAAAACTTACTCTTCTACTATAGACGAACCTGGCTACCCAACTGAAACTACAGAGTTCAATCCCTTCAGTTTTGATAACATTCCCAGAGTTCTTGTTTTCTGGGATGAGTAGCAGGGCCTTCTTAGTCGTGACCTCCTTAATCTTAGGCAACTTCCTGCCCAGGGAGGGCAGGCCTGTCTAGTGGTAGGGATATTTAGGGACCAGTTGAAGACCTTCCTTTATAGCAG
>NW_015270212.1:0-388 GCF_001447785.1 Gekko japonicus
TCTGATGCGCCATTATGCGATCAGATGCAGCAGCAGCAGCAGCAGCTTCCCTGCTGCAAAGAGGATAACGGGGGAGAAAGTCGCGCGTTGGCGCGATCACACCCAGGGAGTCTGCATCCAGCCCGTGGCAAACCATTTGCCAGTAGGTCATCCCAGGTACTTTTTTAATGCCCATCTTTGGCGGGACGCCACGGGTTCGCCATGGGTGTGCTACGCCTCCCAGATGTTCCGGTGTAATCGTGCTCGGAAAATCCGTAGGACTATTGTGCCTTCAGCGCAGCAAATGCTCCATGTGAATGGGGCCTAAGATGCTTAAGGGGCGGGAGCACCTTTCCTAGGAAGAAAGGCTGAACACAGATGGGGCACATGGTAGAGGTTTATCAAATTA
>NW_015270213.1:0-388 GCF_001447785.1 Gekko japonicus
ATTATTATTTTTTTGCACACCCCTAGTGCTCTAGCAGGAAGACGGGAAGGCTGAGGAAGGCATTTGCCCACCTCTGAGCATCTTCAGAGTAAAAATTTCTGACATTTTGCTGAATCTCCTTTCCTGTCCTCCTCTCTTTGAATTTCTCTTTCAAACATACCAGAACTGGTTCAAAACAGGTGGCGTATTCCTTAAACGAGGGAAATAAATGGATTGTTGAATTTGAGGAAGAAACGGGTTGAGCAATTTCTCTTAACAATGCTAATATTGGCATCCCTGTCTGTGAAGGACCGCCTTTCTCCTGAGATTCTGCTCAAGTTTCTTATATAGTCATTTGTGGTCGGGCCTTTTTCTGGCGTCTCACCCCTACCAAACAGTAACGTCCATG
>NW_015270214.1:0-388 GCF_001447785.1 Gekko japonicus
ATTCACACCTGGGTCTCTCAGATACTAGTCTCACATTCTTAACATACGACACCACACTGGCTGTTGCCTATCCTGAGTATCTTCCAGATGACATGACCGCCCATGACACCATCAACTTCATGAGGAAGCCGCAATCCACTGACAGTCTCCCAGAGAATATCAACCTGGTGACCATGGAAGTTGAGGTTCAAAATACTCACATCCTCCACAAAGATGGACTACAAACTGTCAGGCACATCACCCCGATGATGCTACACAACACACCTCAACACACTTTATCCTCATTCATAAATGCTTCAGATCTGGTGACAGCTTGTATCCTTCAGAATAATAGAACAGACATGGGTATCCACTGTGGTAACATGACATCATGCCCAAAGATGGCTTA
>NW_015270215.1:0-388 GCF_001447785.1 Gekko japonicus
CAGTGACCAGAGGGGACCTGGCAACCCTATCTTTTTAGTTTTTGACCCTTTTTTTGTTTCTGGTAGTCCTAAATCGTTTGTTTCTCTTATGCCACTTTCTCTGTTATACATTATTTCTATGCAGTCAGCACAAACATTCTAAGATTGCATGATTTTAATGGGAAAATTCATTGGAAGCAGACACACCAGCTATGAAACACAGGCTCGGATTGCACACAGGAGAAGTTGAAATCAAAATAGTATTTATCCCTCCCCCCAGCTGAAAGAGCAGGGACAAGACCTCAAAATCCATCCCTACCTGAGCTTCTTTTATTTGGATATGTCAGGAAGGGCTCTGCTTGGCATTTCCAACCCTCACACAGACTTTCTACAGTTCTTCTAAATTATG
>NW_015270216.1:0-388 GCF_001447785.1 Gekko japonicus
ACCTGGAAGTTGGCAACCCTATTGCACAGGGAGGCATGCTAATAATGCCCCAACTGTGGCAGCAGCAGCAAGCAGGGAGGAGACAGACAGACACCGCGTCCACATATCTCATCTCTTCATCACTCATTTCTGGCATTGCTCCAACCCCTGCCCTTCAGCACATCATATACTGTACAGGAATGTCGCTATATTATAATATCATAATTGTTAGCTTATTTTGATACATAGCTTTTCTTCTGTATTATAGCTGTTTTATGTTGTATACTCTTTATGATATCAATAAAACTTACCAAAATAAAATTTAAAAAGGTCAGCACAGATGCACTAGTGCTACAAATATCCTCCTGCTTTTGGCATCCGGGACTTTCCAATTTAGAAAAGAGACAAC
>NW_015270217.1:0-388 GCF_001447785.1 Gekko japonicus
GCGTCTTAACCACTGAGCCACCACGACCCCTAAAAACCCAAAAGTACCCGATCCCTATTATCCCCAGAGCGTGGAGGAATTGACTGCCAGACATTGTTCCAAAAAAGGAACACAACAGAAAGCGGGTTGTGTGGTAACCAGACTCCGTCCACAGAGACGCAGACGGGCAATCCTGTTCCATAATCCCGGCAAAGCAAGCTGATTAGAGCAGTTTGGACGCTGGTGGCAAAAACAGCTTTTCGGCATGGCACCGGTTCAGAGAGAGGGGTGGGATTTGCAGTGAGGTGACCCGCACGTGTCCCGATAGCAGCTGGGGTGACAAGACAAACTCCAATCACTAGGGCTAGCCGTTTGGTCCCTGCCCTATTAAAAAGGTAAAGGTTCCCTT
>NW_015270218.1:0-388 GCF_001447785.1 Gekko japonicus
ACAGCAGGTAAGTTGGACAAGGGAAAAGGAGGGCAGAGGAGGCAAAAATACAGTATAAGTACATCATAGCAGTAGCCTGTGATGGAATGAATCATTACTACTTTTGAATATGCCACATGCTTTTCAGACTTGCAGACAGGGATATGAAAAAATAATCCTCAAGTGGGGTGTAGGAAGTGTCTTGGAGTGCAGTGGTGAGGGGACCTAAATGCTGCACACACAGACCCACACACAAAATGTCTTCTTTTATTCAGTATTCTTTCAGTATTTTCCCCATATGGCTGACTTCCCATTTTGGAACTTGGCTAGGAGAAAGATACTGAAGGCACCGGAATAAGATAGGCAAGGATTTAGCTCCTCTGATCAGCCAGTTTGGTGTAGTGGTTAA